>NC_088331.1:20330000-20502500 GCF_036884655.1 Musa acuminata AAA Group
AAGATTTCCGCTGCACTAATTCACCCCCCCCCTCTTAGTGCTCTCGATCCTAACAGTTTTTCCATTGCGCATGTGATGTCGCCCCCAAGATTTCCCAACAAGTTGATCTTCGGTCGTTAGAAAGAATATTATTAGTGAACGCTGGTGGTCTCGATGGAAGATGAATCAGGAGTGGACGTAAGTCACGACGACCAAACCATTATAAAATTTGGTTTGTATTTTTATTTTGTTATTTACCTTTATTGCAAATTATTTTACTTGCTCATTACATTCTTATGAACGTTTTTAAGTTAAACATATTTTTTTATAAAACCATTTGAATGAGGAATAATTTGATTTTATTATAAGAGAATTAGGTATATTAAATCTTTCGAATGCATGAATTCCTTTATATTTGTTTTACGAATTTCTTGACTTTTGAAAATGGAGTTTTCTCTTTATCAAAATAATTTCCTATCACCTTCTTGAAGTTTTATGGTTTTTTGCTATACTTGATCTTTTATGCAATAATCATTTCTCATGAATCCTTCTTCCTTCAATTTACAAGAAAGGGGATTTGATTCATAATTTTTTTGTATACACATTTTGATCTTTTATGATGAATCTTTTCTCTTTGCAAAAGTATAAGCTGGATTTGATTTGGTTCAAATCCTTTCATGGATTTGGTTTTTGATTTTTCTTGTGATAAATGAATTCCTCCCTTATTCTTCTTCCTCTTCTTCTTATTTTTAAGATAAAAAGAAGAAAGAAACTTGTATATCTCAAGAAGTACCAAAAAGTGATTACATATCTAAAGCAAAAATGCCAGCTTGCCTATTTCAAGAAGCAATAGTTATCGTGCAAAGTTTTTTCTTAACTTCTCATTTCATAAATTTGCTAACTTGGATAAATTAGTATAAAACTTACTTAAATAGTTTAAAATACTTACATAAATTGTTGAATGATTCTTCTTTTTGTTGATGACAAAGGAGGAGAAATGATGAATGTTTTTGGAATCATGCCAAAATGATATTGAATGTGGTATCATGCATGAAGTGATAAATGGTTAAAAAATACTTTAGTATTATGTATGTTATGTTAAATTTAGTATTATGCATGAAGTGATAAATGGTGCTTTAGTATCATATATGTTATGCCCAAAATGATTGAAAATATAAAAATTTTAGTAGCATGAATATCATGTCAAAATAATATTAATTTTGCTATCAAAGTGTTGAATGCTTCAGTATCATATAGGTCATGCCTAAAGTGATGTTGATTTATTATCATGAAGGGATAAAATTGTGCATGCTATGCTTTGATGACTAGAAACATGATGATGCACAATGTATGAAAGTTTGATTTTGATCAATCGAAATTGTTTTACTTGAATTCAAAGATTATGATTTTTTTTTTATTCAAGTTTGCTTTATCTCAATATGACATATAGATAGGGGGAGTTAGGGTTAATTCCGTCGTTATCATCAAAAAGGGGGAGATTGTTGAATCTTGAATTTTGATGATGATATCAATTGGTGAATTAATGATCTAATCCATGTATTGAGATAAATGATGTATGATAACTATGATCGTGAGAAAGGTAAAATGATTAAAAAAGAATCGGAGTTGGGTCGGAGTTAATGATCGGGCATCGGGTGGAATGAATCGGGGGATACATCAAAGAATCAGACGATGTAGTGAAAGCTCGCCAGAGGTTCGTTGGGAGTTCACCGAAAGTTCACCAGAGGTTCATTGGGAGTTCGCCGAAAGCTCATTGGAGGTTCATCGGGAGTTCGTCGGAAGATTGTTGGGAGTTCGCCGGAAGTTCACCAAGAGTTTGGTTAAACCATTGACATGCATGACAACTTAAATTGTAAGTAGAATAATTGTTTTAGCCTTAACTATCGTAATTATGACTTTGACTTGAGTTAGTTTTGAGAGAAATCATACTAACTCAATTAGGGACCAATTAAGCCTATAACTGGATTGAATTGGACCAGCTAGATGGCCCATTCAGCCACTTAGAACCACATCAGGCATTGGCACCATCCAAACTAGGCAATGGAACCGCTTAAGGCTTTGCCTCCCAAGTGGTTTGGGCGGTGGCATTTATTGCTGTCAAGCTAGGCGGTGGTACCACTTGTCAAGCGGTAGTACTGCCAGAGCCCAGTCTTTGAGGCTATGTCAGGTGGTAGTACCGCCCAAACTAAGCAGTGGTACCACTTAGTGTCAGTCTGCATGCGAGATAGTATTGACAGTACCCGGGAAACCCAAGATAAGATACTTTTTAGTCCATTTCTAAAACCATTGGGGTCTGTAAATACCTTACTCTTTCCTGCATAAAATAGCAACGAAAGTGTGAACAAAACTCTTGAAATCTTGGATTGTAAAATTGCTAAGTGTCCTCCTCCTTGCCTTCTAGTTTTATGATCATTCAAGAGAGGTGTGAGGCTTGTAAGGGTTGTCTCCTAAACCCGTGAAAAGAAGAAAATGTTATAAGAGGATGGTTGGTCTTCGCCCATTAAAGGAAGACCATTAGTGGACGTCGGTGGTCTCAACGGATGAGAAATCAGGAGTGGATGTAGGTCACGACGACCGAACCACTATAAATCTGGTGTGATCTCTACTTTGTCATTCCTATTCTGCATTTTCTTCATATTTCTTATTGACTTAGCTGCTTACTCCCCTTCATACCTTCTTTACGATTAACGCATTTGCAATACAGGTTTAAATTGAAACGAAAATTTTGATTTGATGTAATTTTTATCATAAGAACTAATTCACTCCCCTTTTAGTGCCGACTCGATCCTAATAGTATCACCGCCCAGTCTAGCGGTTCTACCACCTAACACACTGACACTTAGTGGTACCATTGCCCAATCTGGCGATACCACCGCCTGATAGGTTCGGAGACTGAGCTTTTGACTTTTCCAACTCATAGGTGGTTCCACTGCCAGTTTGGCAGTTCCACCGCTTGACCCAACTTTTGGGTTATTGAATGGGCATTCCTTTTGGCCCAAAATAGTCCCAATTTAGGGCCAATTGACCCATAATTGAGTTAGTATGATTATACCAAAAGCTAACTCAATTAGCCCCCTAAACTATTTTCATCTAGACAAATGATTACAAATATGAATCATATGTTGTCCGGCATATTATTAGTTCATTTGGCGCTTCGTTCGATCCTTTGGCGCATCATCATCTCCTTCGGCGTATTGCTCAATCGACTTGTTGACCTTCCGCAACATTCGATCTCCTTGGCACAATGTTCGATTCTTCGGCTCGATGCTCGAACTCATGGCATGAAGTCCTTCTATTGGCACGTCGATCGATCCTCCGGCCCGACATCCAATCTTTTGGCATGTTCACTCCGGCCTAACATCCGAGTCTTCCTACTTTAATCGATTTACCTTTTCTAATTGCATCACTCAAATGCATATTAAATTATAACTTCATCAATTGATTTCATCATCAAAATCTGAGATTCAACAAAATCTAATGACCTCGAGGGAAGAGAAATCAGGAGTGGACGTAGGTCGGGACGACCAAACCACTATAAATCTAGTTTGCATTTAACTTTATACTTTTCCTGAGTATTACTAACTAATTTAGTCACTCAGTACTCTTACTCACATTCTAAGGTAAACATATGTATTTTTCGATTGAAATTTTTTAAATCAAAATTTTATTCGAAAAGAACAAATTCGTCCCCTTGCCTTTATGATCCTAACATCTTTCGTATCCCGTCTTCTAATCAACTTGTATATGCTCTTACCAAGTTTCTACCTCACTAGTAATTCCTTCTACTTTGATTTAAGATCGGTGTCTCTAATGGGAGCATCATTTTACGGGGGCATATTAAAAAAGATATTATTAAGAACCATAAATTATGATAATATATTATTTTGATACTACGTTATAATGATTCTAAATCATAGAAATTATGATAACATATTATCATAATTCTATCGACAATGAAGATCATGATCTCAATGTGATCTCCTAAATTATGAAATAATTTAATAAATATTTTATATTTATTATTATTAAGAAAATTACGTAACTACTATGTTTTATAATATCTATTTATATATATATATATATATATATTCATAATTACTATTAATAAAAACTCAGTTAATCATTTCTTCTCAACAAGAACCTTGGAAAACCACTCCGAACATGTTCTCCGCAAAGGGTCGTCGAGGACCACTATCAAATATATTTTTTGAGAATACTTTCTTTCTTATTTTACAAGAATCAAAGCTTTAAGCTTATATTTCAGATAATTATTGTCAAATCGGAGAACAGTATGTGAGGAACAAAATAGGAACATTTATTATAACATAATGCTATATAGCACAATATAATCTATTATATGAAATGATATGTAATATATTTTCATGCCTTTTACGTCACATATTATATGATAAGCTACAACGTATATGTTACCATAGAATAATATATTATCAAAATGCTCTTTATCATTAAATCGTCATATTATATGCTATCTGTGAATGCTTTGTACATTTATAACATTAGACTGCAAACATTATATATTACATCTGATATATGCTTACACAATATATGGACAACACAATTCCGACTAATAAACTCTAAATCGCTCTCTGTATCTTTGTTTTTGGTTACTTCTGGTAGAAATTATTAAAAACAACAAACTTGTTCCCGGATGAATATATATATATATATATATATATATATATATATATATATATATATATATATATATATATATATAGTTTTTAGCAATAGGAAAACTGTGTTTTGAAAAACACAAACAAACAAGTATTATTATATAAAAAAAAAAAAATTCAAGCATTGCATATGGTTAGATAACTGAGAATTAGAGACCTCAGAAGTGACCTGTACCTGAAAGGGTACCTCTAGGAATTTAACCAGATTTGCCAACTGAAGAAGAACATGACTGCTCACTACTCTGTGCTTAAAGGATGATGAGCAGCTTCCAGGAAGGTAAAGAATAACTGGAAGCACATGAGCACTGCCCTTTGGCAGCTAAAATGTCCATGACGTTTACCATCGAATCATCTGCTGCATATCACCGGACACAGTTTCAAGTATAACTGGAACTTTAGCAGCAATTAGATGCGCAAATTATATTCAATGCACCAGCAAAAGATCACGAATTAATATACAACGACAAGCCAAAAAGTCTCTACTATTTGGGATTAGCAATAATAAGGTCTCTCGCTGCAACTGAGCCATGCAGAGGACAATGGCACCATTTAAACTAATAACCGATAAAGACTACTTTAGGACCTTTCGAGCATTAAATTCTCGAGGGTGAGAGATGAATAAATAGGACCAAAGAGACGGTGAAGAAAAGAGAACAAATTGGAATAGATTGAAATGTTTACATGACTGCAAAAGACTCCCTGAAATACAAGAAAGACAAATGAAAGCCTACAAAACTTCATTTTTGCATGTACAAGGTATCTTCTTCGTATGAGACATTAAGCACCTATAGCCAACTACGAAAGTCACTTGGAGGATCATTTCCTAAAATAATTAGTAGAAATGCCAACAATAGCTAATGTGACTCTTTCTGGCTCTCACAACATATCCTACAATCTCCCAAAGTCAGCCAAAAGCCAAACATCATAAACGTGTTTCCATTATAGATATCCATGATAGCTCAGGAGGATAGGTAGTTTGCTTTTTACGAGGAGCATTCTGGAAAGCATCAACAAGTCTGAGCGTCGATAAATATGTATGTATATTCATCAAAAACAGTTTGTTTCTTTACTAGTTGTTTATGTATACATTGTGTTGTATGTCAATCTTGCATCTGCCCGTGGCTGAATCACTGACCAAACAATAAATACAAGTAACTAACAAACTCCTCTATTCTAGATATGATATGATGGTACGCTGAAACATATGACTCTTTTATTTTCCTTAGAAAGCTTTATGTTTACAGAAGAATGATAACAATTAAATATGAGACAATTGCTAATTACAATGTTTTTTTTTTATTACGCTCACTGTTTCTGGATAATGAACTAAGACATTGTAACTTTTTTTGTTTGGGGTCAGGTCAATATTGAAATTATCCGGCTGATAAACCAGTCTTAGATTTCAATTGGGACCCCATTTGGATCCTATCCTGTAAAGGGCAGCACTATGCATACATTTTGAAAATGTGGGGAGGGCTCAGAAAATCTAATAAATATTTAAAATTGATTCAGCTGCCCTGCTAATAAATATTTGTTGGGTTTTACCGACGATTTGCCCAACGCAGTCTTTTCATCGTTGCGTTCCACGACAAATTCCTGCGGTCAGATCAGATCGACTCACCAACATATTTCTGTTCCGCTGGCAATCCATCGGGGCTCCCACCTTTCTCTCCTCTCCCGACCTTTGGCCCTCCGCAGGAGCCAGCGGCCCCCCGAAACCCTGAAAGCAAATCCAAGCACTAAACAAGAGAGGAAACCAAGGGCGAAAGAACATAAATCACAGCGCTCTCTCTCTCCTTCCCCTCCTATGTCTTCAGGTCTTTCTTCTATACCCTTTGTTTACCATCTGTAATTGCTTCCTCCTTCCCCTTATTTTACTTCTCTTTGGCACGTAACAAAGAGCAGCTCTCCGACGAATGTCGACTTCTCCCTTCTCCTCCTGTGCTTTCCAGCAGAGGACCTCTTCGTGGTGGCCCTCCCGTCGCCCTCCATCCACTCCTACCTCACGCAGATCGCTCGTTGTCGCCGCTGCTGCCTCCAATTTCGCCAATGAGAACCGCGAGTGCGCTACTTTTTCCGCTATATTCCTCTGCCTTCGCATGTTCAGCGAGCCTATACGGTGGCTCTGGAATTTTTGCTTCTTTTTACCAGATATGTTATAGTCGGCGGGGGCAATGCTGCGGGATATGCTGCTCGGACTTTTGTCGAGCATGGGATGGCAGACGGCCGGCTCTGTATCGTTTCCAAAGAGGTAGCTGATGATCAAGTTGACGTTTTTTAGTTTTTGTGAAGGAATCGAGCTTCTTGTACCGGTCATTGTTAATAAATCGTGCAAAGACTGCTTGCTTTCTTGTGATCGCATCCTTTTTAAGCTTGTCTCAGTTTTAACTGCTTTGATTCTGCATTTGAGATGAGGAATATGTAGAAGCTTTTACTAAGAGATAAGGAAGTACTTTTAATTATGATCTTTAAAATCTGATGATGTTGGAAGAAATTGTGTTAAGTGAACAGAAGCCTGCAAATTCCATCATGTCCATCATTTTTGCTCTAGTGCATTTTCAAATCGTTCTTCATACATGATTTTCTTGCATCTCTGATCGGTAAAGTTTGCCTTCTGTATTTCCAGCATTCATGAAATCATTTTTCTCTTCTCATATATTTGTCTGCCATATATAGATGATGATGATGATGAAAATAGCAATAATAATAGCAATAATTTTCTGAAAATAGTAATAATTTTCTGAAACTGAAGTTGCATTGGCTTGGACTCTTGGACTGTTATCCGGTGATAATGGTTGGTAACAGATACATGAGCACCTGCTAGAAGTGGGACAGCTTGTAGCATGGATTTGGTAAAAAAGGACATTTATGGCCACAATTCTAAGTCAGAGGATGTAAATTGTGTGCCATGTATTGCCAAAGCGACAACTGTAAGTTATTTGTACCTAATATAAAGTCATTTGTGCTATTATCTGTGCATATGAATGGGCCATCGATTTGTATTTTGGTAGTTTTGCTTCCGAGTCATTACTTCCAAGCCAATGGAGGAGGATATATTTTTTTCTTGTATTTCATTTTTGTTCTTGATGGAAGAATTCTCATCTTGAATATTCAGTTGTAAATTTAATGTCCTGCTGCACATCTAACAACAAGCACATGCTACTTACGATTTCCTTTTATTAGGCAACTCATGTATTTTGCCGGTCCAAATTTAGGTATCTCTTTTCATACCTAAGATTGTCAACTTGCGTGATAAATTTTCTTAATCATTCAGGCTGTTGCACCATACGAGCGACCAGCTTTGACTAAAGGTTATTTGTTTCCGCTAGATAAGAAGCCGGCACGCCTACCTGTAAGAACTTTCCAACCTTGTCAATATTTTACATTAGTGTCCTTTTTGCTTATGAATAATTCAAAGTTAATGGAGAATGATAACGTGATATGGATGGCTTCAGAGTGGAGTTAGAATATACTATCTGCATTGTAGTTTTCATGCTAGCACTTCTAAAGAACTATATAATAATCAATTCTTTATACAAAGTGAATTGAAGCTGCTAGTCTGTAACAGATACTTGTGAGTTTTGAAAGGTTAACTCGGAGAAGTAAATATCACAAGAAATTTTTTGCTCAAGCATTATTTTGCAGAGATGCATTGACCTATATTTTACACAAGATTTGAAACATGCAGAATTCTTTTTGTATTAGGGATTTCATACTTGTGTTGGAGCTGGTGGTGAGAGGCAAACCTCGGAATGGTACAAGGAGCATGGAATTGAGGTATGTGTAAAGTAATTTTTGCTTTATGGTTGTTCATTTTTATTCAAATTGACTTCAGAAATTGTTTATTGTTGTCATGAATAAAAAGTCTTAACATGAGCATTAAGTGGCTATCATCAATATTTGGTCTGTAGAGAAACACATCCTTCAAGCTAAGTTCTCTTTGATTTGATTTTAAAGAAACTTGTGCTATTTTTGTTGTAGGACTTAGAGCGTATGTCTAATATAGTAAAATGCAACTTTTCCTTTTATTTTTGAATAAACAATCAAAGTTCATGACATCATGTCATCCAATTTAACCCAACTAGCCTTTTAGTTGCACAATACTTCCTTCATATTAGTCAACAATAAGGTGAATTTTTTAAATAAGAGGGGAGGATTAGGGAACAATTTAGGAAAGAAGATGAAATGGTGAAGCTTGATATATAAAGGTCACTCTTTTGATGTGGCTTCATTCTCATCACTCATTTGATGTGGCTTCGTTCTCATCACTCAAGGAATATGCTATGCTAAGGATGTTTCTGACCAGATGGTGAGATTAATAGTCCACCTAGGTGCTGCCAACTGCCCAAACATTTAAGCAAATGATAATTGCCAAGTGGATTGTTGTGGTCCTAGGAAAGCCACAAAAGGCGGGTATCGTGGCTCTCTAGTTATCATAATAGCTTGTTATTGAAAAATTACAATGGTGACAATGATTTTTACAACATAGTTTATGTCTAAAGCATGTCAAGTAAGCAACAATGTGACCTAGATACAATTCCAATACAGTTTAAAATGGAAAATATACTGGACGCAATTCAAATGATACTCGACCTAAACTCTTCTAAGGCTGAAAGAATCTATTCAATGTCCTATAATCTTCCACTTATTTTGCTTTTGCTATTGTTGAATGAGACTGTTAAGCAGAATTTAAAGCAGCTTTCCATAATAGGCTGATCACAAGAGCAACTTTCCTCTAGTTATCGCTTCCAATATGAGAAATGCTGATTTCTTGAAATAATTATCAAATAAATTGGGACTTGTTGCAATAGGCTTATCCAAACTTTTGAAACTGATTCAGTTCAATTCCACTATGGAATCTGCTTCTGGTCTGATATAGTTAAAAAGCAAGAGAGTAGTAGAAAAAGTAATGAGAAGAGGAAGAGAGGGGTAAAATCAGAGTACGGGGGTAGGAAAGATAATACCGAGTCATAAAATATAATTTTTATATCTTGAAGATCTCTATTTGACAATGCATAAATCCCTAGAATGTGCAAGAAATAAATGGTTTTCAAGAATCTGACACATCTGGACCATATTTGTTTGATTTGCTGGTTGATGTGCTGACTGCTAATCTAAGTTAGGCCTGTACCTGCCATAAAAGCCTTTCTTTCAATTTAAGAAGTCATTCATTTCTTATGAGCAAAAAGTAATTTAGGATTCCCTGGATCACCCAAGGATTATTCTAATTAAACACTATGTTCTTCCCTCGAAATTTTTTTAAGAACATTAAATTGTTGGATTTGTATTTCTCATTTTCAAGTGGAAAACACATTGCATTTGAGTTAGTTGAATTACAATTATTTCTTCTATTATGTTCTTTCTTCTTGGTTCTCTTTGGATTATCGACATGTTATGTTCTTTAATACAATCTTCTGTTGTAAAAGGTCCTATACGAAGATCCAGTGGCTGCCATTGATATCCAGAATCAGATATTAACGACATCATCAGGCAACCATCTTAAGTATGGCTCTCTTATAATTTCCACTGGTTGCGCGGCTGTAAGGTAATCTATGACTTTAAGTTAGAGAGCCTGAGATATTGGTTGCCACTTATCTTTTCTATTTCATGGTTTTGCGATATTTTTTGTCAGTCATTGAGCATTGAAATTTTAACTAGTTTAAATTCTTATGTCATCAGTAAGAAGACTTGTATATGGTTTGATATGTTTGTAGGACAATTACCTCCAGTTTTTCTTATTCAACAAGATAAAGGCTTCCAAGTTATTAATCTATGATGAGACTGAAATACTATTATGCTGTAAATTACTGAAAGAATTATGTAAAGAGCAGTTTTGGCCTGTTTCTAGGGCTTCTAGGCTTTTACTTGACATTACTATAGCCACACTTTATGATATTTGGCTACGACTAAATACCCTTGATAATAAACTGTTGTCCATCTGGCTTAAATTCCCAACTAAATTAACTTGTTGCAGGTATTTGCCCTTAACGAGTCTTTAGGGGTTTGCTTATTTCCGCGCCCCGCAACACCCCACCCACCCCCCCCCCCCCCCCCCCCCTTACTCATGGGAAATTGGATTATCAAAACCTTGGATGAGTCCTTGGCTTAAATTGGAGGTGTCCTGGTTTGAAATGCTTGAAAAATGTGGCCGGGTATTTGGCATTGTGGGTATGTGAGGACATACAAACATTCTCCATAATAACTCGTTGTCATACTTTATTTGTAAGGTAGGTGTAGATAGTGGTGTCCAAGTGCAAACAATTTAAGGAAGAATTTATAGTCAGTGCAATAATGGGATTGCCTTTGCTAAATTTAGGAGAACCTTATTTTTCTATGCTAAAAATGCTCTTGTAGATGCTCTATATTTTGTGATGCAAGCTCTGTGTGAGGAAAAATTTGTAGATTTTGGTGTAGATCAGCGTAGAAAGTGGTGCAGCACTTCTCTTATTATGTGGTGCTTCCCCCAAGATAATGGAAGGATTATGTTGCTGCGCTTTTTCTTCATAGGGGCCTAATTTTGCTTTGTTAATTTGGTGTTTGGAGGCAATGGAGGTGGTGGGACTGCATAATCAACATCTAGAGGCATTGGTATTGCCGAAACAAGCAACATGCAGGATTCACTGGGTTTTTGGCCTCCCTTGATGATGCTACCTAATTTGCATGGTCTAGAGTTGTGTACATACTAGGGTTTTGGTAGTGTTGTCTTTGTCTTTCCTTGCTATGCGGTTGATAGCATTGTACTTGTAATTACAAAGACCGATGCAGGATGTGGCTATTGCTGGTATAGTGGTACATGATGACTTTCATCAGTAGTTCCACCTATGGGCACGACCATCACAGTTGGGTTTGATGGACTAGTCTGTGAGGGCATCAGATTGCATGGCTGGCTATTGCTTGCTCAAGCACTAATGTCGTTGTACCTTGCAGTGATGTGCTATCTAAGGTGCACTTAATATTTCCTTGTCTCCGCCACTCTAGTTCTGTTGATGATAGTGCTTTACCATGTTTAACTGGTGTGCGCCCCTCAGATATTGACATGGAACCCTCACACTGCTATCTTTAGAATTCAATATCCCATTGGGCGATATGATTAAATTTGTTTGGTTTTCAAGTGTTTAAACTTTAGCAGCACGCTAGACAATTTTGAATGTGAGACACTTTTAAGCTTTGAATTGTTTGAAACCCCAAAAAGGATCTTGGAGAGTCTTCTCTCACATATTTCACAACAGTAAGAGCTATTATAATCCATCCTAAGTAATGTTGAGCAAGAATGTTGAGCAGACCTCACTTGGATACTAAACTGCTATTATAATCCATCCTAAGTTTTTTTTTTTAATTTGAGGAAGAGAAAGGTCTTCAATTGACTAATTTAAAGGTAAATTTAATTAATATTTTGTGAAAATTACTGGAAAATATATAAACATAAAGATCAGTCTTGACATTTTTCTAAAGCTAACAGGTTATTTTGTTATATTTAATAGCTAAACCCTATATGATTTGACTGAAATACCCTTAATAGTTAGCTGCATTCCATTTCAACCAGCACCCAAACTAACTTGTTACCTTCCTTAGTCACTGAATCCCTTGGAACTCATGCAATCAACCAAGAGGGTTCCCATTCATGAGGAACAGTCATTTTTTTTCTTGATCGGGGCAAGTAGGTCTGTTGGTAGGGGCTCTTAGGACTAGTTTGGGGGCACAGGTCATGGGAGTCGTACAAAATGTTGGACTTGCAAACATGCTCGGTAACAATGTTCACATTCTTACCAACAAGATTATTGAATATCATGGTATGTCAAGTGACTGCTTGCTTCCTACTGGTAAGCGCTCTCAGGAACTAGTTTGGGGGCACAGGTCATGGAAGTTGTATGAAATGTGGGAGGACCTGCATTCGTGTTCAGTAACAATGTTCACATTCTTACCAACAAGATTATTGAATATCATGGTATGCCAAGTGACTGCTTACTTCCTACTGGTTCAATCAGGGACCATATGCCATTATATGATGGTACAGCCGTAAATTTGAAACTAGTTTAATATTTCAATATTTTCAGGGGCATGGTGATTACTACCAATACCATGTTGACCATTATGTACTAGTCTGATTGGTTATATGGGATAGATATTATAAACTACGCCTAGTAAGTTATTTAGATTCAGAACTTTATTTTGTTTAAATATGTTGGAAAACTTTAGTTTTGATGAGTATTCTGTTATGGACCTTTGGAGTTCCAGTGATGTCTAACAAATAGTAGAAATCTCTAAATAATTTATATAACAGATAAAAACAAGCTAGATCTATACATATATTCTATAGTCTATACTTGGAATCTATTTGATTAATTAATAAATTTTAAAATTTTTATAATTATAAAAGTTTCATATAGGGCACAGTTTTAGAGCTAATATATAAGAACTTCAATAGAAGAGGAAAATGCAAAGAAAATTAGGGTAAGTGTATTAGTCCTTATGAAAGTAATTGTTTGAACATGCATGGATTTATGTACGTAGGCATATCAATCATAATGTCTTTTTCTGCTCTATTACCAAGTATGAGTCCCATGGTTGTACCAAGGGTGTGCGATCACACCTTGATAGCATGACTGACTCATATTAGTTGGCATTTGGTTGGTCCAATACTGTACTGACTAATATGTATTTGTCCACTGAAAAACCAGTATCGGTCTGGTACATGAAATGGCAATTTATGGGTTGAAGAACATTGCACACCAAATTATGTATTCTTATCAAAATAATAAAAATGTTCTCGTCTATTTTTTTTGCTTTTCCCTGATCCATGAGGTTGAATTAAAAAGAAAAAGCATGGTGCCTGCTCTTTCTTTCTAAAGTTCTAGATCTTGATATGATGTTTCCACTATTTTTCTCATCATTTACTGGTTGTAGCTAAAATGTGCTTAAATCAAATTAAATTTGCATCAATCTTCTCGAACTTCATGCTACAACAATTATCTTTTTCCCAATTGAGGCTCATTGATTAACAATCTGTTGGGTTTGCTCAAATTTTTCCTTGGAAGTCAAATTTCCATCAATTAACTTTTTTACATATAACTGCTTTAATACAGAAATTACTATAGATTCAATGGTCAACTTGAACCTGCATTACCTGCATTCCAATCGGATGAATTTGCTTCCAGCCAGTCTGTCTCAATCTATATGAAGAAAAGCATTCAAGAGTAGATTTCCTAAAATTTTTAAACTTAAAATATAGCTATGTCCAATTTTCCCTTCCGAACCAAACAGAGCTCTCCAAGTAGGGAGGAGAATAGATATTCATCATCTCAACTCCCCTTACTTGCACCAATACTTACATGCTTTGGAACTGGAAGAAGGATTATCACATCTAATTACGAGTGGATTTTTTACTTCCCATCCTCTCTCTCTCACTCGCTCACACACACACACACACACACACCATGTATGTGTGTGCATGCATACATGATGTTCAACACTTTGTAGGACATCAAAGCCTGCCCCACTTGGACTAAGATATTCCCAGGAAAGTGATAAAATGCCATTTCTTATAAAAACTGACCTTCATGAGTGGGTATTACATATTAGATTCCATATTTTAGTTGAGTTCCTATCATACAGAAGTCATTGCATTTATGGAAAAATATGTAAGACTTTATTGATTAATTGCATCTTTGGTGCTTTTACAAAGAAAATAATGAAATGCAGATCTGCTATACTGAGAAAAGTAATTATATGAAGTTCAGAGATTTTATGATACACAAAGTTTGCTGCAGACTCAACATCATCATCATCACCTCACCAACTTATATGTATGAAATAAGCAACATTCACATTCAGGAGATTTCGTCCTGTGCATAGCATAACAATAATGGTTTTCGGGATGATCTCCATTCCAACATTGTTCTTTGTGTTTATGTGTATATTGATGGTTAACTTGTACTGTGTTTTAACTGGATTCTTTTACTTTCCAGATTTCCAGAAAACATTGGAGGAAACCTACCAGGTGTTCATTACATTCGTGATGTTGCTGATGCTGATTCTTTAGTGTCCTCATTGGTACTCTTGTTGTTTCTGCAAATACTTTGTCTTATTTAGTGTGATCATTCCCATGTTCCAGGGTAGTGGTTCATCAGTGTATTAGAGAAGCATAGTTAATCTCTTAAATTGTGTCTCATATTACATAATATTGGCAGATGTTTTTCCTTTTAATATCTTTAGACTACTTGAATCCCGCTCATTGTGCTTTCATCTTAAACGGTGGAGGAATTCTTTTTTGTTTACATGATCTGCAAAGTAGGATATAAATTGTTCCTTGGGAAATTTAAGAAATGCTTGCTGCAATAGCAAATATGCTGTTTTAGATGTAACACTTTGTTATTCCAGTATATGGCAAGTTTTTTTAAGATAGATCATGTTGATAACCATGTTTGGTTAGGGTTGCATATGAGATGCAGAACATGGTGTCTCATTTTCATGCATGTGGCTCCTTTAACATGAGATGATAGTGACTAATGAGACAAATTGGTGTGCCTATTTGCCTAATGAGAAGTATATTCACAGCCAATTCAAAGAGATTTTTTCTTAGCAAATTAGCAGCTTGGTGTGCATATTGCATTTTAAACTTATTTGTTTTTCTTTTGAACATAATTTTAAAGGGAGATTCATGTAATGTTATCAGACAATATGAAATTAGTATGTGATGTTTTTTATACTCATTGGCCTCATTGGCATGCTTAACATAATTTGTCATTAGTGCGAGCTTATATGTATGGTTGGTTAAAAATATTATTTGTGATGTTAGGATTTAGGCAAAGATCCATGTAATCTACCCCGAATAGCCAGGACATTAAGACTTGTTGTTGTTGTATGCTAGGATTAATTCAGGACAACATGTTTTTGAGCTTTAAATTCCATGTTCAAGAAAAGATGCTAATGTTATGTTTCAGGTGTTCAAAGAAACCAAAATATGACATATCAAATTTAAAGTTTCTACTTCAATTATTATTGCTAAATATACAAAGTTCTATAAATACTACAATAAAAATATCATCACAAATACAATCACTCTGTATGTTGCTTTAGTTTAGATGAATATATCGAGGAATTGAGATGCTCTAGTATTAAAGAGAGACCAATCAAACTGTTGTAAACCTGAAAAACAAATAAAACACAAAACAATAAATTATTAATCATTCAGATAAGAGATGTTATTATTAAATTATGTATTCACCTTCAATTATTATCTTAAGAACATATGAATCATTATTGTAATAATGTTTGATTATTTACCAATGGTGGCTGTTACAAGCATGCCACGGCAACTAGTGTAGCATTTCAAGTGAAAATCTCCATAAGGCATCTTCGTGCACAAATGCATTAATGTGAAAACAGAAGAAATGGCAAATGTTTTTACTTCAATTATGATAACTAATATAACAAATGTTACAGTTTGCAAGTTCAAAGAAAACCAAAATATTACATTGATAACTCAGAATTTTTATGTCAATTACTATTAGTGATATACAAAGTTCTTAATTATTACAATAAAGATATCATCACTAATACAATTACACTTTAGTAAATGAGTATCATTCTTGAGTTGAGATGTCTTAACTGTTGTAAACCTCAAAAAAAAAAAAAAATCTTCATTCAAGTAAGAGATATTATGATTAAGCTGTGCACTCATTTTAATAAAAACACAATATTAACTTAAGATTTAAGAATATATGAGAGTTACTAAATCTTAATAAACAATATTATTTACAAAAAATTTAAGAGTACTTGTATATATTTTAAATTTAATTTTATATGAATTTTTAAGATCTTTGGAATCTACTATCAGATACTACAATCCTAGTTTGTGATCCTCAGTATGTCCTAGGTACGAGCAAGTTTGACAATAGTGGAGAGCATCGGAGAGAGGAGAAAGAGGGAGAAGGCACGAGAGAGAAGTGAGAAGAAGGCAGCCAATGGTTGTTAGCTACAAAGAGAGGTGAGAAGACGAGAGGGGTAGCAAACAAGAGGAAGGGGAGAGAAGAAGAGAGGGCAGCGACAATGAGTGCCGGTCAGGTAGAGAAGATGAGAGAAAAAGTGGGATGGAAGAGGAAAGAGGGAAGAGAGGGCGATAGCAGTAGAGCATCCATGGAGAGAGGACAGAAAAATGAGGGAGATAAGAGGGAAGAGGTGTATTGGATGAAGAGAGGAGATGCAGCTGGCGTCGAAAGTTAGTGGTGGAAGTTTGGAGATAAAAAAATGATGGGGCAAAGTGCAAGTGTTGGGCAATTGGGAGCATTCGGAGCTAACTTGGCTGCTCAGGGATTAGGTTTAAACTTGGTTGGCTTTTTTGGGAGGCTTGTATAATTTGGGCCAGGTCAACATTGGGTCTGGAGGAAACAGTGAAGGGAAAATTGGACTTCAATTGGTTCAGAGGGAGGGAAAATGAATTGGATTTGGACCAGGTTGTGGGGTTTGGATGACAAGGATCAGTCCAGGCGAGTGCCTGGGATACTTAACATCATCTGCATTGTGGCACTCACCTAGGTGACACCCAATTTAAGGCACCACACCTAACGTTCATTGCGGCACCTTGGCGCTCACTTAGGTACTTGTCCAGGACTCCAGCTGAGATAGGATTTCAAACAAGAATTTCGGTAATGACTTAATAACAAATTAATTGAACAGATTGGAGGCATAATTCTGTGCCTTATAATTGTTCTGAATCTGCATTTTTTTGGTGCAGCAGTATCTATATAATTCTTGGAAATGTATCTTTTATTTTTGATTAAATATGTACAAGGAAGCTGATAACTTTATTTTGAACTAGATGAGAAAATTATTTGCAGAAACATATTCAATCTTCCATGAGAATGGTTTCTTTACCAAGGCGTCATTGGCTTTGTATTTTTGTCCTAAAAATATTTTTGTGAGAAGTCACAGTGGCTTAACAGTCAAAACCAGTTAAACTCAAATAACAAGTCTTTGTTTTTTCACAAAACAAATGTCTTTGATTGTAATGTACTGAACTGCTTGCTAGATTGATATTCACTTTTCCATCTCAGATGTGTGTAGCTAACTTTGTGCATCTTTGAAATCATCACTTTCATCTTACTATGGCCTATTCTTCTTCTCTTCTTATTCTACGATGAAGGTTTTGGTTCCATTCATGTTTTCTGTTTCCATCAACCTTTTTTTTATTTTTAGAAAATTTTGAATTTGTACCTATAAATGATCTTTTACATTCAGGAAAAAGCAAAGAAGGTGGTTGTTATCGGTGGTGGTTATATTGGCATGGAAGTAGCTGCCGCAGCTGCTGGTTGGAACCTTGATACTACTGTAAGTTGTGCATTTAGTTTTCTTCATGGGTTCATAACTGATGCATATTAGTGGGCCTCTTACCTTAACATGCCAAATAACATGTAGCATCATGCATTGTCCATCGTGGAATATTGACTATCCACCAAGCTTTGGGAACCTTCACTAATAATTGACCGCAACTTCACAGTTTAAATTGTTGAAAACTTGTCTGAATTTTTTTGTAAAATTTGGCATAGTATTAACTATTAAGAATGATTTAGCTTCCCCATATTTATAAAGCAGGAAGCAAGTTTGACACTTGCAGACACATCCGCATGACTTGCCTCAAAAATATATGATCATTATATGAATGCCGTATTTTATCTATTGGAGTTTATTTCCTGATAATATTTATTCTTGATTATCAAGACACTATCCAATTGATACTAGGTTATGTTTGTCTTGTATCAACTTTTGCTTTTGTGACACCTCCAGACTATGATTTCAATGATAATGGTTAATCGTGTACTCATATTTTGGTTTTCTCTTTATTCTCACTGTGCATATATATATATATATATCTCTAACTTGTTTTAATAGATCATATTTCCTGAGGATCGTATAATGCCAAGATTATTTACACCATCTCTTGCTCGGAGATACGAAGAGCTTTATCAGAAAAATGGTATCAAGTTCATCAAGGTAACTTTGCTTATTGGTCTTGGTGATATATGTGTGTGTGTGTGTGTGTGTGTGTCGTATATACATATATATAGATATATTTTATGCATATGTATATATATATATACATATATAGATATACATATACATGTATATATGTATATGTATATATATACATATACATACATATATATATACATACATAGATATACATACATATATATATACACATATATATTCTAAAGCTTTGACTGTTTATAAGTCTTGCTTTATTTCCTCTTTTCAGGGAGTTCTCATTGACAAATTGGAAGGTGGTACTGACGGAAGAGTGGCTACTGTTTTACTTAGAAATGGATCTATTATAGAAGCAGATACGGTACATACATCTTCATTGTAATTCTTGGGTCCATCCTAAGAAATGTTTAGATATTCTAATTTTCCTTCCTGAAGCTCTAGTGCAGATCTGAATGTTGAAGTAATTTGAAATGATATTTATGTAGACTTGGGAAGCAAAATACTGTTAACTTGATGGAAATCTTATATTTGAGTGCTTGGCCAACAATCACAAATGTTAAATGATAGTGATCAATAATTTGAATCTGGTTAATGCAATGAGTTTCTAAATTTACACAACAAAAAAGAGAACTTTTTTAAAGAACAAACAAACTAGTGAAGTATTGTGTCGATCTTCATTAAGATTACTGAGATGATCATATGCATTTTAATTGCAGGTCATTGTTGGAATTGGAGCAAAGCCAGTTGTCAGCCCATTTGAGGCTGTTGGCTTAAACAACAATGTTGGTGGAATACAGGTTGTTGTTCATCCAAGATTGTTTTTTCTTTCATTTCTATGTTATGCATCAATCTCATCTTATGCAGGTACATATGTTATTGTAGTTGGCCTAGTTATTTCTTCGTTATGTACTTTGATATCCATTTTAATAGAGTAAGCCTGTGAATAAAGGGCATTCATGGTATATATATTTGTAAGTGATATTTTCATCAACCATTAGGAAGGTTGCTATTGTCTGTACATTCATTTTGGGATTGTTTAGCTGCCCTAATTGGAAGTACATTTAGGTAGAAGTGTGATGTCATTGTAAACATAGGATGCATAATGGGAATTTTGGCAAGTTTTCACATTTAAAATTACTGGTAAGAGGTAGCAACAAATAGATGCACAATGGCAATTTTGGCAAGCCTTCACAACTAAAATTACTGGTAAGAGGTAACAACAAATGCTGTTGACCACATTTTACTATGTCAATTTACATAGTAAATTGCCTAATTTTACTATGTCAATTTTCATCCACTTTGTTTTGTTTGCCTAGATATACAAATGTAATTCCTTCACATGATTGGTGCCATCAAGGATGCTATGATATGCCATGACTGCCAGGGGATTGCGTGCTCGAAGTCTGGCTACATCCTGACACTTGGGGTGTTGCTCCTCTTTTGACTCATGTTCCCCTTCTTCTTGTATCGTCTCGGTGATGAAAAATGATGGAGGGGGGTTCTTATCTTATGTAGTAGAGGATCTTAAGTTCTTTGCTGCATGGAATCAATCTATCATCGGTTCAAAATCATCATTGTAGAACTGAAAGTCGAATGGCTCTTCCATTGTCGGCTCAAAGTCTATCTGTAGCTCTTCCATTTGCTTATCAATTTCAGCATGCTGTATAGCCTCAGGCACATTATATAGTGCACGCACACTAATTTCTCTAAGACCATGCATAATAGCTGATTGTGAACCTTTGTGTGAATCAAGTGGAATGTCTACCATTATGTTTGTGACACTGGATAATGTGGTGGACCCATGTTGGTGTTGGTCATCCAAATTGTAATCATCACTCTGCTGCATTAAGAGACCAGCATGGTATTAGACATAAATATCGATCAATTTATATAAGTGGAACATAATTGGGGATTATTTTACCAGGATCCAAGGGCCGGAAGCTTCCTGAAACAATTGGTCCAATAACAAGAGACATAAATGATAGGTCCAAACTTTAATTTAGTACCAGATTATGAACTAGCAATTAAGTTAATATGCTATACCCTCATTATTGCATCACCAGTCATATCGCTTTTTGGTTGAAGTCGGTATATCACATTTTGTATATACTCTGACAATGTGAGTTTAATGGCCAAGTTATGCTGTTATTGGTATGCCGGGTTGAAATAATATGCGTTGTGAATGTTAATTTTCTTCCCTGCGTTGTAAATATCTTTGGAGGTCTGGCTGTCCTACAATCAAAATAATCCTTTAGGACCCTACTGATCTCATCCCTAGTTGACCCAATAAGATGAATTAGATAACCTAACTGCGGTCTCTTTTTCTTATTAAATTTCGAAGAACTATAGATACAGTAGAATTGATGATATCAACCACTATATCGCAGAATCCAGAAAGGATATACTTCTCCACTTTTTTTGCCTTCAACAAATTAGAATATAGAGTTGCTCTAGTCGGCAGATGTGAACATTGCCTTTAGTCCAATCTTTCATCGTTGAATAGGCTTCAAGGTGATAAGGTTTTTGTGGCAAAGCATTCACCAACTGTGAACTTCTGCATCAAAGCATTCACTGGTGGTTGTAATTTGTAAATGTACTTTGTAATGCTTTGTGCCTTTGCCACTGTCCTCTGGATTGTCCACAGATCACCAATATCTCTATATTGTGTGCCTGCACATGGTTTCCAAAATAAATATTGCATATGCTCCATCAATTGCTTACTGACTTTCTTAAAATTAGTCCTTCATTTCTTAATCTAGCAACATTAAACATGCTAGAATGAGCCGTTAAGTACCTCTAATTTGCTCTTAGTTAGGTTTCTTCTGAATAATAAACCTTAATTAGAAAAATTATTTTTTCAAATTGTCTAATGTGGGTTTATTATAAGTTAGGATAGTTACTCTTCAAGTTGTCTCATAATTTGAGAGTCTTAGTGTAATGTTGTGAAGGGATTTTGAAGGGATACGAGAACATCAACTTCTACAATTATATGAGCATATGAGCTTCTATTTAGTGTCACATTCCTAGAGAGGGAGAGAGGTTATACTTAAACATCCTATAAGCTCTTGTAGGAGTTGGAACTTGACCAATGTTAGTGATTCTCTCTATAATTTTTATTTGTCTCTTCTCTTCTCATTAAATATTTAAAGGTAAGGCTGCGTATATTGACCCTCCCTAGACCCCGCATTAGTGGGAGCCTCATGCACTGGGTATGCCCTTTCTCTTCTCAATCTTTCTCTCTTCTTCTTTCTTCCTCCTTAAGATTTCCTCTCTCTTCTCTCTCTTTTCTCTTTCGAAGATAGTCCTCTTGAAATATGAAGCATCAAAATCCTATCTGTATCCTCAAACACAGTGGTAGACATTTAGTATGAAAAATGTTCAATTCATAATGTACTATATTGACTAGTTAGAATGTTAAATTGGTATGATTTAGACATGGATTGCCATATAGATGACATTTGCTGATAGAATGATACCAGTCTGTGCCATGCCAATCTCTGCAGGAGGTGGCCTGGTTTGACCAGATCAAAATTTGGCCTGTGCTGTGGGAGAAGGGTGTGTTATGCTGAAAATTATCAATATGCCCTTATCTAATGGAATGCCAATCCATGACTCAGATCTTGGTGTGACAAGTGAAACATTCATTTGAAGTCCATTAGAAAATCAACACAAATAGTTAGATTGAACAAAGCAAGTACCACCATGCCATGCTGACAGGTGGTATTAGTTCATGGTCAGACCAGTACTTACTAGTCAGTACCAGCATACCATATCTCGGTATGCTGGTACATACTGGTTTTCAGAAAAAAGCTGAAAAATGATAAAAAATTCAAAATTTTAAAATTTTTTGTCCTAATTTAATGGTAATCTTTTTGTATTTAATTAAGAATATTGTGCGTATGAAGCATAAATAAATGCATAAGGCTGTGATTAGCCTTAAATGTCCCCAATTTGGGCCTAAATGTGACACAGTAGACTTAATTGGAACTAACACGAGATAATGATCTCAAACATGTTTGATCTTTGTAGACATACATTTATACACGTCTAATTATATGAAATGATAAATAAAATATGGAAAGACGCTAAATACCTTAAAATTGAAGAGAAATTCCACTAGATCTCGAGTTCCAACCCCTCTTTTATCCAAATCAATAGTTTGATTATCACTAATTGCCAATTAGGAACTTTAATCACAAGCAAGAGTGTGAAAAAGAGAGCGAGAATGAGAATGAGAGTGAGTGAAAGAGGGAGGGAGGAGGGAATTTAAAGCCCCAAAAGGGGCCCCAATGGTCAATTTGACTGTTGGGGTCAAAACTGACCCATTTGAGTTGGTATCAGTCAAATTCTTACCAGAATCGACTTGTTTTGACTGATGTAACATGAGTTTCAACCGTATCGTCTGGTACATCACCTGTACTGGCCGATATCTGGCCCTTTTCTGTGTATCACTCAAAACGGGCTGGTCTGTGTACCAGTCAGTTGGCAGACTGGTATGTACTGCTTGATATGTCAAACTTTGGGACAAAGTGCAAAATTTTATTTTCAGACAATTTGGGAAGTCCAGAAATAATCCACTCAGTATTGAATGTTAATAATTGTCTTTCACATGTAGAAGATTATCAAACTAAGAATCTCACCTTTGTATCAGGTTGATAGCCTTTTCCGAACAAGCATACCTGGTATTTTTGCTATAGGAGATGTAGCAGCATTTCCATTAAAGGTATGTGTTCTTGTTTTTTCTTTTACCTCTTATATAAAGCTGGTACTATATTTTAGTGATTCCTGTTAGATCTATGATCGAATGGCACGAGTGGAACATGTTGATCATGCTCGAAAGTCAGCACAGCATTGTGTCAGGACACTTCTTACTGCTCATACTCAACCGTAAGCTGAATTCAATTGCTGTCGCATATGACATATTTGCCTTTTGATAATCATTCATTTTCTCACTAACTTTTAATGCCTTGATTTGATTCAGATATGACTACCTGCCATTCTTCTACTCGAGGATTTTTGAATATGAAGGAAGTTCAAGGAAAATTTGGTGGCAATTTTATGGAGATAATGGTAAAATTTTTAGACATAAGGTTTGCAAACTTCATTCAAAGAATGAGTTATTTCTTTGTTTTCACTCTTTAAATTATTTTAAACAGTTGGTGATACAATTGAAGTTGGAGATTTTGACTTAAAAGTTGCTACATTCTGGCTCGATTCTGGTACTTTCAAGCTGAAATTGGGATCCAATTGTTGGAAGTTTCTTGTTTCCTTTTTGCTTCTACAAAAATTCTTTTTCCATTTCTTCAATTTAATAGTTTAATATTTTTATTTACATGTTAGTGTTTAAATCCTGCAGAAAGTAGAGTAAAGGGAATTTTTCTTGAGAGTGGGAGCCCAGAGGTAAATTTTACTTGTTGAACAACATTAGTTGCTGTCTAAAATTAACCTCATGTTTTGTTCTCTTGAACACAATCTGATTTTGTTTCCAAATGTTAAGTTGTTTAACTGTAAGTTAGCAAGTTAAAACCAGAATCTTTAAGTGTTACTGCTAAGTTTTTACAACTTGGGAAGAGAGGTACTAATATGAATTAGGTAATCAGTTCTTTACTGATTAAGGTTTTCTTAGGTCTATTCTATCTTTCCTTACACTGTTAATCATAATCGACTCACCTCATCCAACCAGACTATCTATGGCTCCTTTTGAATGTGTCTATAGTACCATCGGAAGGGGTTGACTTGGGATCACATTCGAATGATTTTTGTGGTTTTGAAGAGTACAAATATGGGACAACCAGGATTGGGGTTCTAGAGAATACAAAGGAACACAGTTTTGCACAGTTCGATACATTTCAACAGTTATTTATTGGTCTGACCGCCTAGCTGGATGTGGACAGCTTAAAACCCAGCAATCCAGTACGGTTTGAAGAAGAAAGCAGTTTGTTTTCTTTTAAGTTGAAGGAAGTGTTAAAAGACGCATCTAAGGCTCGTGAAGAATTGCCTTTGCCCACATCATCTTCTCTCCGCTACCTGCTGCCACCTGCCTGTCCACCTGCCATCGCTTGCAGGCACATCGCTTGCTGCTGGCTGTGAGCCTGTTGCCCCTCTCTGCTTCCATGTCCACTGCTCACTCCAGTACTCCTCTCCTCCAGTTTCTCCTCTTCTTCTTCCTCCTCACCTTCTTCTTCCTCTTCCTTCACAAATGGACCTGACTTGTACTGGTCTGGCATGGATCGACATTGGCCCAGAACCTGTAATTGCAAACCTTGGATGATACGAATACAAGAGAACTGGGAAAGAGAGTTCTCTCCATTTTTCCATCTGAAACTTTGGTCAGGTTCTAGGATTGAGGGATTGCCCTTCTTGACATACTGGAGAGTGGACAAAAATGTTTCCACTTAAATACTTATGAAATAGGGTCTATGGTTGGTCCATGACCTCTGGATGCTGGAGGCAACTTGGATTCCTAGTGGAAGCTGATGGTTTGTTTCGTGGATTGCTTTTATTTTGTTACATTATGTTTAGATTATGTTTCATGCTAATTTCAAGGCCAACTTGATTTTCTTCCCAATTGTTATTAAATAAGGAAAACCTAGGAGAGTTGCTGACTCTGACTATCGTTGATATTAATTTCAATGCTGACTGTGATTTCTTCCCAATTGATATTAAATAAGGAAAACCTAGGATATTAAGTGGAGCACCACAAAGTGAGCTAGACACCCGTAGTATGCATAAGAGGGTTAGATGCTTTTGTTCCTAGACTTGCACAAGTGCTAAATTTATAAACCTAATATTTAACTATTGGAATGAAAATTAATAATTTGCTTTTTATTAGCTATTCATCCTTTTTAAATGATCATACAACTCTGCATTGTGGATCTCAAGTGTGTTTGTTCACCCTTCTCTCTTATGATGAGGTCTTTGTGAACTAAATCATATGGGAGAGAGGAAACTCCTTGTCCAATGCAAGACATTCTGAGATCCTTTTTCGATTCTGCTTCCATATAAAATACTACTCATCAATGATTTCAGTAGGTGCTCGGGCGCTCGCCTAGGTGCTTAGGCGAGGCGAGGTGAGGCCCGAGCGCCTCGCTTCATTTCCAGGCGGTGCGCTTCAAAGAGGCGCCTCTTGGTTCGGTCTCCGGTGCTTTAGTTGGTTCAATCGAACCGACTAAAGCACCGATATCAGCCTTCCTCTCGCAACTTCCTAACCCTAACCTTGCTCGTCGCTGTCGCTGCCACCGCTCGCCACCGCTCTGTCACGGCCTTAGCTAGAATTGCCTAAGGCGTGAGGCACCCTTGCGGCAAAGACGCGAACTTAGCTTGAGTTGCCTAAGTCGCGATGCACCCTTACGCCAACTTCTCGGACTTAGCTAGGATTGCCTAAGTCTTGAGGTGCTCTTGCGACATATGCGTCTGCAAAGGTTCAGCCTAGTTGTAACCTCGTATAGGTCCCAAAGGACCTGTTAAACAGAAAGTTGATTAGATTGAAAACGAGCGACGGACAAGTCCCGGCATCTCGCGAAGAGGGAAACTTTACGAGCAATTCAGCAAGCACCTTGTGTGCACAGTAGAAAAGATATGAAGGAGGAAAACAAGGACTTTAGAAGGTAGAACGAACAGTTGCAAGTCCACAAACAACTGCTCACCGGGTGCCGGGCGCGAAGGCAAGTTCCCGTCAAGTCAACGTGCGAACTTGTGAAGATTTTTCAACGCCCGACTATATATCGA
The DNA here is from genome assembly GCF_036884655.1 of Musa acuminata AAA Group. NCBI lineage: Eukaryota > Viridiplantae > Streptophyta > Magnoliopsida > Zingiberales > Musaceae > Musa > Musa acuminata. The sequence continues at coordinate 20,356,406 of NC_088331.1, forward strand.
AGCCCCATCCAGCCTTGTGCCACTCAGGGGGTTCCAAGGTGCTGAGATGGCTGACATTTCGCACACTGCAGTGGGCTGTAGAAAACAGCCTGCGGCACACGAAAACGGAGCCATTTTGGGGCTTTTTGGCCTGGCGCGGTGAGCGGTTGCACTGTGCATTGCAACCTGTTCGAACATGTATTTTTACAAGCAAAAACACACAAAACCAAGGCAAAACAGGCTGCCATGTCTCTGTTCAAGCATGCAAAAGCGACGAACAGTTCGTTGAACGAAGTTATTACGAGTGCGCGACGATCGTTCGTGACATTCTCCCCTACGTAAACTGTCGACGCCCTCGTCGACGCTTGTTGGTAGTTGTTGATGATTGCTTCTTCATGTCGTAGTGCATCTTCGGGCTCCCAACTGGCTTCAGTTCGGGGAAGCTTTCGCCACTTCTCCAAGTACTCGGTCTGCTCAGCTCCATTGGGTAGCTTTATCTTGCGATCCGCCATAATGGTTTCAACTCGCTTCTCGTAGGAGGATTTAGTAGGGGTAGCCGAGTTGGAACACTTCGGGAAGCATCTTACGGATCTGAGTGGTAGGTTTTCAAGTTGCTAGCATGAAAAACATTATGAATTTTGAGCCACGCCGGTAGTTGCAACCTGTAGGAGATGTTGCTCACCCTACTGATAATTGGGAAAGGCCTTTCATACTTGCGCACTAATCCTTTGTGTATTTTGTTCCTAAAGAATTGGAGTGATGCTGGTTGGAGCTTTACCAATGCCAAATCGTCGACTTTGAACTCCTGCGGTCGCCTTCCCGAGTCTGCCCACTTCTTCATCTCTTTGGCCGCCTTCTCCAAGTAAGCCCGCGCAATATCTGCATTTCGATGCCATTCTTTTGCAAAGTGATATGCTAACGGACTACTCCTAGTATATCCATTAGCCAAGGTGTGACGGGTTGATAGTTGTTATCCTGTGATGATCTCGACGGAGCTCTTGTTGGACGCAGAGCTCGGTTGCAAATTGTAGGAGAATTGAGCTATGTTCAATAGCTTCACCCAATCTCGTTGGTTGGCACTCACGTAGTGCCGAAGATATTGCTCCAAGAGCGAGTTTATCCTTTCGATTTGGCCGTCCGTCTGGGGGTGGAGGTTTGTGGAGAAGTATAACTTAGACCCCAACAATTTGAATAGCTCGGGGTCCAGAATCGTCCTAGGAACCAAGCGTCTCGATCATTGATGATATTGTGCGGGACTCTCCAATACTTCACCACATTCTTCATCATTAGCTTGGCCACCTCCTCTGCTGAACAGTGTAGGGGCGAAGCAATGAAAGTTGCAAACTTTGAAAATCGATCGACCACTATGAGTATCGATCTCAGTCCCCCTGCTGTCGGCAAGCTTGATATGAAGTCTAAAGAAATGCTCTCCCACGACCTTTCTGGTACGGGCAACGTCTCCAAAAGCCCCATCAGCTTCCGCTGCTCCACCTTGTCTTGTTGGCAAGTGAGGCACGTTCGAACATATTCCTCCACATCAATCCTCATCTTCGGCCAGTAGAAGGCCCTCTCCACGAGAGCCAAGGTTCTATGAATGCCCGGATGTCCAGCCCAAAGGGAATTGTGACACTCTATTAAGAGTTCATGCCTCAAATTACCACTCGAGGAACATAAACCCTATTCCCTTTTGTGTAAACGAGTCTCTCCTAGACTCAAAATCATCGTGTCTTGCCTTCTTTAATGAGCTGTATTAGGGTTACTGCCTGGGGATCACTATATAGTCCATCCCTAATCCTAGAAAGGAATTGGAGTGCAACTGACTTGCTTGGCCTCTGCCCTCCAACTGTATGGTGTTCACTCGCTCCACCTTCCGGCTCAATGCATCGGCCACGACATTTACTTTTCCGAACTTGTACTCCATTGCCATATCAAACTCAGCCAGAAAGTCTTACCATCGTGCTTGCTTTGGGGAGAGTTTCTTTTGAGTTTGGAAATAGCTCAAAGCGATGTTGTCTGTCCTCAACGCAAATCGCGATCTAAGAAGGTAGTGCCGCCAAACTCGTAGACAGTGGACCACCGCTGTCATCTCCTTCTCATGCACCGGATACCGTCGCTCGGTCTCGTTGAGCTTATGGCTCTTGTAGGCCACCGGATGACCCTCCGGCATGAGTACTCCCCCAATAGCGAAGTCTGAAGCATCTGTATGGACTTCGAAGGGCTTCCCATAGTCTGGCAATTTGAGCACCGGTTCTTCCAACACAACAGCCTTTAGATCTAGGAATGCAGCTTCACATTTGTCAGACCACCTCCAAGGTTGCTCCTTTAGTAACTTCGTCAGTGGAGTTGCACGCTTCGAATACCCCGCTATGAAGCGTCGATAGTAGTTGATGAAACCAAGGAAGGATCTTAAATCTGACACCTTCATTGGAGTTCGTCATTTCGCAACAGCTTGCACCTTTAATTGGTCCATCCCCAATGGAACCATTATCGATTCGATGCCCCAAAAACAAGATCTTCGTTGGAGCAAAGTAGCACTTCTCCCTCTTCACGAACAAAGTGTTCTCCCTGAGAACCTTGAAAATTGTTTTAAGGTACTCGATATGCTCCTCGAGCGTTTGGCTGTAGATGACGATATCGTCCAAGTAGACGACCACAAACTTATCCAAATACTCTTTGAATAATTGGTTCAAAAGAGTGCAGAACGTAGCCGGAGCGTTGGTTAAGCCAAAAGGCATCACCAAGAACTCAAACGCTCTATACCTGGACACGCAGGTAGTCTTCGCTTCGCCGTCTTAAGCAATGCGCACCTGCCAGTACCCCGACCGGAGGTCGAGTTTGGAGAAATACTTGGCCTTGCCCAATTGGTCGAACAAGTTTGTGATGAGTGGGATTGGGTACTTGTTCTTCATCGTCACTTTGTTGAGGGCTCGATAATCGACGTATAGTCGGAGGCTCCCATCTTGTTTCTTTTGGAAGAGAACTGGAGCTTCGAATGGTGCTTTAGAACTGCGGATGAGATCACCGCTTAGTAGTTCATCTAACTGCTTTTTGAGTTCTGCCAACTCAGGAGGGTGCATACGGTATGGTGGTCTCGCTGGAGGCTTCACTCCTAGCTCTAGCTCGATATGATGATCCACGCCTCTGCGTGGCGGTAGTCTTCGGCAACTCGGGTGACATAACATCTGTGAACTCCTTCAGCACGTTAGCCACCACAATAGGTTCATGAATGACCTTTTCGTCGAGTGGCTCTAGCTTCATAGCAGCCATGAATGTTAATTCGCCTTTTCGTACTCCTTTCTTTAGTTGTAATGCCAATATTTGTTGAGGTTCCTTGGTTCCCCTCCGAGAGAAAGGAACCACACAAGGGTCGTCACCCCCCATCATTCATAGGGAGTTTAGGAACGACATTGGCACCAACTTCGCTACGTGCATGAATTTCATTCCAAGAATCACTTGGAAGTCGTCCAGTGGCACCGCCATCATGTTTGTGCTCCCGCTCCATGTTCCGATCTTGATGGGAACTCCTTTTGCCAACCCGGAGATTCTTTTAGCCTCCGAGTTCACCGCCTTCATTCGACTTGGGTTCTTCTCTAAGATCAGCCCAAGTTGCTTTGCTTCTCGATCGACAATAAAGTTGTCGGTAGCTCCCGTGTCCACCATTGCACCGGTTGTTTGGCCATTGAGCTTAATGTCCACGTACATCAGCTCGCTACTCCTTACTTTCAATGTCTTTGCCTTCATGTTCTCTCCCACTTGACCCCGTAATGTATTTAACAAATGCATTGCTCCCATTCGGGGACCCTGCTACTAGTCATAGGTGCCCAGCAAGCCAATCACGTGAGTGATGGCACGTGTGACTTGACAAAGAATCTTTTTGCTTATTATATTTTGGCATTTATCATTTTATATTGACTATTGCATATATGCATGTATATATTGTGATGTCCTTGGATCTGTGTAATGAGAATCGGATCGTGATGAGATCACGATAATGAGACCGATTCACCTTTAAACACAGATCCTAAATAATCGCAGTCATAGGTTACTCGAGAGGGACATCGAGATAATCGGACAAACTGGTGTGCAGTATACCCGTCTATATGATGGATGCAGCTGGTCTCATAGCTGCTCGTGTGGGGACACTAGGGATACAGTACAAGTGCTCATTGGAGAATGAGTTCACTGATTGATCCGCTTACGGAATGCTGGATGGTTGATGATGCCTTATTGTCAGATAGTGATTTTGTAGTCCCAATGGTGTATCTGGTTCTTAGACTTGAGACACCAAGGATGTCCTGTATGAGTGCTCCATTCTTTGATACCAGACTTATATGTTTGGATGTCTCAAATCTAGTACAGTCGGTCATTGGGAGTGATAGTCGACCTTACGAGGGCTATTGAGTGTCGATAGAGGACCATCCACTCTCGGCGTCATGAGAGGAATATTCCATGTGTTCTTGCTCAAAGAAATCCCTGGCCAAGGTCATTCGGATTGAGAGAGAAAGAGTTCTCCGGGAGAATCCGATTAGAGCGAGATTCGAGTAGAAACCGTATGAGTCTGACAGCACCATACCCGATATACGGTCTCTGGGATATTAGATGGATGAGAGACTATAGATACACAGTAACTGAGGATAGACAAGTCCAAATTGGATTCCCTTGTATCGTCTAGGGATTGCGGCGTAGTGGCCTAGTACATCCGTAGTCGATGAGTCGAGTGAATTATTATGGAAATAATAATTCACTGAGCCAGAAGGAGTACTAATAGGTATGACTTACGACCGGCTCGATATTGGGCCTAGAGGGTCACACACATATGGTAGGCATTGCGATGAGTAGAGGTTCAGATATGAGATATCCGTCGGAGCCCCTATCTTATTGGATATCCAATAAGCTTTTGAATTATTAGATCCCATGGACGAGATCCAATAAAAGCCCATGAGAGATTATTTGATAGAGATCCATTAATCTAAGAGGCTTAGGTAATTGGATGCAGATCTAATACCCAATAAGGGAGGATCCATTAGGGTTTGATAGTGGACCTCTATAAATAGGAGGGATTCATTGGTTCATAGGCTAGAGCCTTTGCTTGTCTCTTCTATTCTCCTCCCCCTCTTCACCTCGGAGCAGGCCTGGAGTTTTGAGGAGCGTCGTCGTAGTCCTGCTGTGTGGATCACCGCTAGAGAGGACGCTTGACCTCGTTCACCCTCTCCTAGAGATCTGCAAGGATTCAGGGATGTATGATCTCTCTAGGTAACACAATCTACTCTATACGCAGTTTTAAGTTTTGCGGATTTTTGCGCACCAATCTTCGCACGACGACGAATATCTCTTTGGGAATATGGGATTTTGTTTTTTGTTCTTCCGCTGTGCATGTGATGTCACCCCCAAGATTTCCCAACACCAGCGACTCCTCGTCGTCGCTGCTAGATTCTGAACTGCTTGAACTAAGGGCGATGGCTTTGTCCTTGTTTAATTTGGGGGGATGGATGGAAGCTGTTAAAGCGTTGAGTGCCTGTTTTTGTGGGCACTCCCTCACCATGTGCGGCCCTCCGCACAAGAAGCATCCGCCAGGTTTCGGGGCCTTGCCTTTTGAGCTTGGCCCTTTGTGGGAACTCTTCTTCCTTTGTTCACCTCCAGGCTCCTTCCGTCGGGAATATTTTGGAGGGCGATTTCCTGAAGATAGTTTTCTTTTTCTTGGGTCCTTAGAGGAAACAAAGTCGGTGAGCCTTTTTGCGATAGTAATTGCCTCGATCACATCGGTGACATTCCTTCAATGTAGTTCTTGTTGAGCCCATGACTTCAAACCATCGAGAAAGTTGAATAGCTTATCTTTCTCGGACATGTCCTGTATGTCCAGCATTAGCGCAGAAAATTGCTTCACGTAGTCTCGGATGTAAGTACTTTGGCGGAGTTGTCTCAACTTCCTCCTTGCAATGAACTCTGTGTTCTCGGGTAGAAATTGAGTTTTCAACTCTCGCTTTAAGTCCTCCCATGTGTCCACCCGACACCGACCTTGTTGGATCTCCTCCCAATGGGTTCGCCACCAAAGTTTTGCATCCCTATTCAAATACATTGTTGCTATGGAAACTTTGGTTTCTTCAGAATCAGGCTTCGTAGCTCGAAAGTATTGTTCCATGTCGAACAGGAAATTCTCGAGCTCTTTAGCATCTCTGGCACCTCCATAACAATGCGGCTCGGGTGCCCTCAAGTTTTGTGACGGCGCAACCCGGGTGTTGCTTCCTCCCGCATTTAGTGCCCTTGTGAGCATGGTCACCCTGGAAGTGAGTTCTGCCACTTCCTGCAGATGTTGCACGGAGTCTTTGGTGTCGTCCGACAATCGATCGACTAGGGCCTCGACCTTGTCGATTCGGGATTCAGCTTCTTCTTGCGAGCTCTCTACCCCAAGAAGCATTCGTTGGCCTTGGTAGAGTTCCTCCAAACTCGCTTCAAGGATATCCAAGTGGGTTTCCGCCGCTTTGAGTCTCTCATGGCTCTTCTTCTCGGTTGGCGCTCCAGATTGCACCTCCTCCGCTCGCGGAGAGTAGCCAATTTCTCGCTCATCATGTTCGTGCCACGATCCTCCAAAGTGGCTCCAACGACATGAGAGCGAGTTTACAATTGCAGCCCACCTGCGGCTGCTTAGGGCAAAGGTCCGGCTTGCCCCGCCTTGCTTGATTCTCCACGATGCTTTGCCATGGTGAAATTGCGAAGTTCCTTTGCTGCTTGCTTGAATTGCTTGCCCGCTCTGATACCACAATGGCACGACCTTAGCTAGAATTGCCTAGGGCATGAGGCACCCTTGTGGCAAAGACGCGAACTTAGCTTGAGTTGCTTAAGTCCCGACGCACCCTTACGCTAACTTCTCGGACTTAGTTGGGATTGCCTAAGTCTTGAGGCGCTCTTGCGACATATACGTCCGCAAAGGTTCAGCCTAGTTGCAACCTCGTACAGGTCCCGAAGGACCTGTTAAACAGAAAGTTGATTAAATTGAAAATGAGCGACAGACAAGTCCCGACGTCTCGCAAAGAGGGAAGCTTTATAAGCAATTCAGCAAGGTTGTGTGCATAGTAGAAAAGAGAGAAAGGAGGAAAACAAGGACTTTAGAAGGTAGAACGAATAGTTGCAAGTCCATAAACAACTACTCACCGGGTGCCGGGCGCGAAGGCAAGTTTCCTTGAAGTCAACATGTGAACTTGTGAAGATTTTTCAACCCCCGACTATATACCGAAGCCCCATCCAGCCATGTGCCACCCGGGGGGTTCCAAGGTGCTGAGATGGCTGACATTTCGCGCGCTGCAGCGGGCTGTAGAAAACAGCTTGCGGCACATGAAAACGGAGCCATTTTGGGGCTTTTTGGCTCGGCGCAGTGAGCGGTGACACTGTGCGCTGCAACCTATTCGAATATGTATTTTTACAAGCAAACACACACAAAACCAAGGCAAAACAAGCTATCATGTCTTTGTTCAAGCATGCAAAAGCGACGAACAGTTCGTTGAACGAAGTTGCGAGTGCGCGACGATCGATCGTGATAGCTCGCCGCTGCCGCTGCTCGTTGCTACTGCTACTGCTGCAGTTGCTCGCTGCTACCGCTGCCACTATCGTCGCTCGCCGCTCCCACTATTGTCGCTCGCCGCTCCCACTATTGTTGTCGTTGTCGCTGCTCGCCGCTATCGCTGCCATTGCCACTATCACCGCTCGTTGCTCCCGCTCCCGCTGCTCGCTGCTACCGCTGCCGCTGTCGCTGTCGTTGCTCGCCGCTCCCGACCTCGCTGCCGCTTCTCGTTGCTACCGCTGTCGCTTCTCGTTGCTACCGCTCTCGCTGCCACTATCGTCGCTCGCCTCTCCCACTCCCACTGCTCGTTACTACCTCTTCTCACATCGACTCAATAATATACTGTTAACAGTATATTAACTGTATACTAGTAACAATACTTTTTTATTTATTAGATTATTAATATATTATTTTAATTTTAATACTGCTAATTTTTATTTATTTAAAATTATTGTTATTGTTTTGAAATTTGAGATTTTTTTGTTAATGTGATATTGTGATTTTGTAAGATTTTTTTAAATTTAATATCATATTTTTATTTAAATAATTATATGTATTAATTATATTATATATTTTTATATTTTAGTGCCTTGTTTCGCTCAGGTGAGCGCCTCGGGCGTTTTTGGACCTTGGCGTCTAGTGCTTTTTAAATCACTGCTACTCATTATTTCATAGTCACTTCTTTGTGTTTGTATATCGGATATGCAAGTCCTTTTGGCTTGAGCCACCATTATCAGTAAATGCTCTATTATCGACCTCACTGTTGTCGTTGTGGATCTTGTGAATCAAAATTAGATGGAGAAAAAGTCTCATCCTGTTGAATTTTTTCTCTCTGATGATTTCCATTGAGTAAGTTGAGTGCCCTGAGTTATTACGATACCTATCCAGTTTATCAGGAATTGAATCATCTTGAGAAGCATCAATGTCAAATGGATCTGATAAAGTCTCCTCCCTTTCTCGATCCAACAACCTAGGGAGGGCAGCTTTTTTGTGTCTCAAGAACATAAATAACTTATGCTAACAACTATTGGATGATGTAGCTTGTAATAATAAAACTCGCATTGGAATTTTCCTCAAGTAAGGTGTTAATTCTCCAAGTTGACGCCACATTTAGTTATAAAGCTATTATAATCAGACAACCATGGATGGTATAAATTTGACTGATTGTTACCTACAAAAAAATTATTAAAATCATGTGACTGTGCAATCTTATGTACTTGATAGCACTTTGTTTCGAGCACCTTGAGATAAAAAGTTATTTTTCGAACATGGTATTTGAATGAGCAAATTGAAGAAAAATGATTGAGCTAGACCCGAGCAAGTTAGGATATCCAAGTGAGCCAGATGGGCTATTGCGACTCAAAACTAGGTTTGACCAAACGAAGATGAGTCACATTACAATGAAAGATATGGGATATGGATGACTGAACCGACTCAATGAAGATGATCATACCATACAAGGTAGACACGAATGAGTGACCTATCTCAGTATCTGTATATGGGAATGAATTTGAGCCCTCAAAAGTAAGGGTCACGAGAAGGGAAGATGTGAAAAAATATTCATGTACAAGAGATGAAAATAGAGGTGAGTTAAAGAGTGGATTCACATTACTAAAAGTTGAAAGTCGTGTGATATGTGTTGACTTTGGTCAACACCTTAACGATCATAAGTTTTTAAATTGTATTGGTTTCAATCCCATTTATGGTAGCCCTGACCTAATTCCACTAGGACTTCAATTCGATTATGACTCTTAAACTAGCTCATTCAGTTATGACTCTTCAAGTTAACTTCTCATCTTAAACTAAAGTTTAATATGATACGCTTACATCCTCTCCTAAATCAATGTTTACTTCTAATCGATGATTAACCCTCGAAGCAATAACTGATAACAACAGCTGATTTCTTTCAGATGGAGTCTATCACAGGGTTGCTCATGTGACTCCAAATTGTTTAGTAGCTTACTGATAAATGTCTTACCAAAACCTAATAGAGATGCTTTTCACTTGAAGCAGAATTTTCTCCTAAGAATAATCAGTATGCTATCTTAGGCCACAAGCCGAAGAGAGGAGCGCATGGAAACAACTTCTGAAGCCTGTTTTTGAATTAATCGCGGCTGTGATAGATGCTTTACTTTTTTTAGCCATCGAAACCAGCTGCATGAAGAGCAATTTATTTTAATGTGAAGAGGAATATATAAAATATTTGGTAGAAATATGTGAAAAAAATATGATCTTAACATTATTCCTGTTCTTTTACCAAATGTGATTCCCTTCAGATCTCTCATCAACAACAAAATGTTCTCTCTCCAGCATAGAAATTATCGGTAGTCACTGTGTTTCTGTTTGGGTTTCTAACTTTTCAGAAAATTGTCTGAATGTACTTTATGGCTGCGGCAGCAAACGCTTTTAATAATCGAGAAGCATAGGTTGCATCGTTAGCGTGTGCCCAAGTTGTTAAGATACAATATCTCATCCTTTTCAGGAGTTTTCGTTGCTTCCTAAGCTTGCAAAATCCCAGCCGGTTGTTGATAGAGCTAAACTTCAAAGTGCATCATCAGTGGAGGAAGCTTTGGAAATTGCAAGTAGTTCTCTATGAACTGGTGCTGCAATCTAGCTTGGATGGCTCTTATCATTTTCGCTTCAATAATTCATGCTTCAATAGCAGTGGATTATGAGTAATATAATATTCTATTCTTTGTTGATCCTTTTAATGCTATTGCCACTTAGACTAGTACCGGTTTTCTGGTCAACAATCCAATTCAGGATCTGAGATGGATGGGTTTTATCCCACTATTTCGAGTTTGTAGAGTAAATTTGTAGAATAAAATTTTCAGAAATACATTCCTGTTGTTATGGAACAGGAGATGAAGGATAAGATTATCCTAACTGATGCATCTTCTCATGGTAGACATTGTTGGCTGCCAGCAACGATCAAAGAAAGGAAAAGATGAATGTTTTGTATTTTATCTTGATGATGATTATTATTATGTGAATGAATTGCAGAGACCATGTGAAAGCCCCGGTAAACCCAAATTTTTTGTAGATATGTTAAATCTGGCTGCAAATTTTTACTTCATTTTTGTTGGCAAATTCAAAGCCAAGTTTTTAGAAATGAACGGACTGGCAACAGTTGCCGAATTTTAACATTATGGCAGTTACATGGAAGGAACCGTCGATATGCGTGCTTGTGCTTATGTATTAGAGAGCCGATCCAAACCTTCATAACACAATCTTTGTATGGTCAGATAGAAGTTTGTTTGGAGCTTGCTTAACTGGGATATATGATATATTTTGGAACTAAAATCAGATGCAGTCGGTTCATTTGGAGGTTGATTGCCTGTATAAATCTCATGGTGAACAGAGACTTCAATTCTTCTGACGTTTATATGGTTGAAAAATCAAGAAGATTTTGAATATATGAATTTTAAAGAAAATAGTTTGTGTGTGTGTGTTGGTGTTTTTAATTTATTGAAGTATAATCTTGCCTCCAAAACTTGTTAAGGGCAAACGAAGTAACTTCAAATCATACTCTTTTGGAATGGTGTCACGTTGATTTTAGATACAGTGTGATACTTACTATTCGAAAATAAAATAAATGCTGCAAATGTGTCCCCTTTCCGATAAGCACTAAAAAATTGCATACGAAACTGACATGTAACTTCCTTCGTATTGAGGTTTTTTTGAATAATCTTAGTTTTTATTAACATTTTAAGCCATTATGTTATGTTTTTAGCAAAGTATGCTAACTCTGAACTCTAAACGTGGTTTTATGTTTCAGCTGGAATCTAACTCTAAACGTTGTCCGTGTAATAATAATATTAGACGACTATGCTTCTAGTTTTGTTGGGGTTCGTGTTGATTGCTCTGCAATTTTTCTTTTCCTGGTGGGCACACCCGAACCACTCACTCTTGGTGGCTTCGGTGATCCTCCAAGGAGTGGGGGGGCACCTTCTCTTACCGATGCTACCGTGGAGGTTTCATAAGCTGAGGGTATTCGGTGTCAGACTCGGGATAAGAGGACGAATGGTATCTCACTGGTTATACTCGAAGAGTATCATCGTAATATATTATATTTAGTTTTTCTTGGAAAAAGAAAAAGATTTCTTGGCTTGTGGCTAGCAAAATATTTTGGGCCTTGTAACTTGAGATTTTGCTTCTCTTGATGAATCAGTCGCAAAACTGTGGGTAGCCTTCTTCAGAACTGTGACTAATTGTGCTCTAAAACCATGATGCAAACAAAATGCATGTGTCAGTTGAAGTTTCAAGTTGCTTCCTTCAGATGAAAAGTCTATAAAGAGATTTCACCTACTACACAACATGATCACCAAACAATTGTGTCCTAATCATGGTATCCTTTTGGTAGTTCCAGCTAACTAACTATACACCAGTCATGGAATCAATCACAAACAGTGTTCAACCTGCAGCAAATTGTAATATCCCAACTATTTGGGTTGGCATCAACACATAGAACTAAATTTCCGCAATACAGAGACAAAGAACACTGTTCATGTTAGAGGAAAGAAAATAAAAAACAAACTTCGCATTCACTTGCACAGGAATCATCGGTCATTAAATAATTGTACCTTCTTTTATTTTTCTGAAGCACATAAAAAAATAGACTTCTATGATAAGCCATGACATGAGGGAGCAGTTACTTGACATATCCACCACATTTGAACTCAGAAAGATGACTACGGTCTACAAGTCAGGTATTCGGCAAAATAATAATGGACACAAGGATTTGCAATTTGAAACCAGAAACGGGGCATCAACAGACTCACATCTGCAGTTGGACAAAAAAAAAAAAAGAAATCAACAATCGCAGCAGTTTTCTTGTTTCATTTTCTTAAGATTTTTCCATGAAATCCTGTCCTGCTTAACAGCACAAGACGACTTCAAACTGTGTTCGCTCGGTCACAATTGCTGGAGCCACAATTTCAATCAACGATAACAGTGAGCGCACAAGCTTGCGTCTTTTTTCAGCAACCATTTATTGCTTTAGGACTCCCACACTGGAACATATGTTCTTATGGTCAGGGCATCAAACTTCTCAGCAGCTTATGCTTCATCAGTCCCTCTAGGTGGCAAGCTTAATTAGACCATCAAAGATCCAATTCAATCAAATGAATTCTTGAATAGTAGAGCAGGGCATTTGTGACTTCGTGTGCTGCATTTCCACTAAAACATGATTTTGTTTCATCCTGGAATGATGTGAAATTACTTCTTCCCTTTCTCCCGCTCATATTCAAATTATTGGAAAAATGCCACACAGTTTTCATATATTGCCAAAATTAGAGTGCAACTTTACACTAAAAGATTTTTCTAACTAGCCAATACACAAGCATGAGAAAGAAATTGATATGCTTCTTTATCACGCTAAACAGAGATGTCCCTCTAAATCTAGTGTGACAAATATTTAAAGATTTTCGATAGATGCCAATCTTTTAATTTCCTTAATGTTGTTATCATGCATATTCAAAGATAGTTCGGCCAGATGGGCTAAGAACCCAGAAATGAAGAAAGACTTTTTACTCCCTATCCTTAGAATAACAACATTATACCTCTAGTTTTGGTCATTAAAGCAAGCACCAAAATGAGAAAAATCAAGCTTTATGCCAGTATGATACCACTGCTAATTACTTCATACCAAATGCTAAGAATCCATCTTGATGTTATGTGAGCTACAATCATTATTGCTTTTACAAAAAACTTATTAAAATAACAAAATAAAATGAAAAACAGTATGTCTTCCAAGTCAATAATAAAATTGTCAAATTAATACATCTAAAATTTCAGCATCAAACCATATCCAAGATAATAAATAATATTGTTCGATGGAGATGATATGAGAAGTGACAAAGTAGATCAAATATAGAATAATACTGCCAATGTCATTCCCAAGTCTGGATGAAACAAATGGAACGTGATGTTAGGCTATTTAAGCATAACGTTGAGTCACAATTCATGAGCCAACTATTTTTGTTATTAGACTAAATCGTTGCCTAGAAGTGGCATGAAGCATCTTCACCATGCAGTTGCCTCAAATTGTGAAAGGGGTCCTAGGAGGCTTGGAACAGTTTAGGAGATCAATATGAACTTTGGTTGACTTGTTTAAAAATCATAGAGTTGCTTATAAAATTAAAGAAACTGTGATAGAAGAAGTTTTAAAAAGTATGAATAAAGGTAAAAGTGTTGGATTTGATGGTATTTTTACTGAGGCTTGGAACAGTTGAGGTTATCAATAAGACGTTTGGCTTGCTAGTTTGTCTAACAAAATTTGAAAATTAAAAGGATACTTATGAATAAGGAGCTTCTTGATACCAATTTATAAAAATAAGAGAGACATCCAAAGCCGCCTAGTTATAAGTGAATTAAAATAATGATAGGGAAAGCATAAAAAAGGGCTAACCCAGTTCATGAGGCTCCCGCCAATACGGGGTATGGGGAGGGCCAATATACGAAGCCTTCTCTTTAATTAAATATTTAAAGAAACTATTTACGTAACTCGAATCCTGATCTTTTAGGTCGCAAAAGAACAACCTTACCATTGTACCAACCTTCCCTCAATAATAGGGAAAGCATACAATTAATATTTATTTTGGTAGATTTTAGAAAAGAAATGTGATCTACTAATTAATTGCTTTATAAAAGATATGTATCATGATATAATTACTAGTGTTAAAATTGTAAAGAGTGCATAACTATAAATTTACATTAAAGGTCAATTTTGAGTTTTCTATTCTTTCACAATGATAACAGATGAACTTATCAATCATATTTAAGTCAAACCGTACGATGGATGTTATTTGTTGATGCTATTGTTATGATTTACGATAGTTAAATTAAATTATGGAGGTAATCCTTAAGAACTAAAAGTTTTACATTAAGTATGATTACAACTGGGTATACGATGAGATAGAGTTTTAATCTTATTAATAAGAGGATGTAGTGGATGAATAAACAATAAGATCCTTTAAGTAAAAGTTTCTATGTATGTTGATATGCTAATCATAGAAAAATTCGAAAAATTAGTCATATACTAAAAGTTAAGTTTTTTAAGTGAAAATAGGTGTCAAATATTTATATGATCATTTGATGCTCTATGTATTAACTAGAAAATGAATTATTTTCATTCACAAACAATTAGGTATGACCCTAATAGATGATCTAAAAGAAAGAATCCTTTAAGATGATATGGAGATGTTCAAAAGAAATCCACAGATGTCGTGGTTATACAAGATAAGTCTATCTGCACTAACGATGTTGAGGTGGATCAGTAGAATTACTAGAAAGGATAGAAAATCAATTAGTATTAGTGGAGGAAGAAGAGATATAGCAAGATCGGAAAAAAAAAAAACTTTAAAAGGAATAGTAAAAGTGATATAGCAAGATCCAAGAAAAATCATCTAACCTATAGATGTTATATTTAGAGGAAGAAAATCAATTAGTATTAGTGGTGGAAAAAGAGATATAGCAAGATCGGAAAAAAAAAACCTTTAAAAGGAATAGTAAAAGTGATTCAAATGCTCTTGATTTAATTAGAGATATTGTCTTGTATATAGTTCCATGGCATAAAAAGATCCAATATAAACAAACCCAAATAGTCAGGATATCATATACTCACATCTTACAGACATAAAAATATCTTTTCTAACATCAACATAGCAATAAATCCAAATTTCATACAACTAGAAAACAAGACTAGATTTGAAGTTACAGCAAAAATGACCATAAGTTAAATGTGATAAGCAAGGACAAAAACCAAATTTAAATCCTAAATAACATGTCCAGAAATTTGCTTTTCAGCAGGAGGAGATCAAGGATATCAGTACAGCAGCAATTATATGTGGTGGTGGTGTGTGCTCTGCCCTTGCCACTAGACATGCTAAGACAAAATTGGACAAAAGAAATTGAAACTCAATCTGAATGGCAGGATTAAAGGAAGAGTGTACCAATGAGCTATCAGAAACCCTTCCTGTGACTTCAAATCTGATCGCAAGTGTGCATAATCTTGCTTTGGGCCATTCTACTGTCACCATTCCGCTTCCAACCAGCAACCCTATTCTAATATAACGAAGTGGGCTGGCAGACCATTTTGAAGAAGAAAAACTGGTTTTGGCCGTAAAATAGAAGCAAATAACCAGGAAAGCTCAGTTCAGTTGAACTCGATGTTAGCAATTCATTTCATTGTTAGAACAGGAAGTCTTGGCTGAAACATAAATGCTTGGAAGAAATGTCTTAAACCTGGTGATGCACAGATAAAAGAAAAAAAAAAGGTTCAGTTATGAGTTATGCTAGAGTGCAGTTTGAAAATCAATATAGGTAATATTTAGCACAAAGCAGCAGGTGGAAAACCAAAAGTACTACATGGCTAATCAAGACAGTCATGGTGACTAGTGAAAGACCCTCATACCACCAAAAATTTATCAATGTCCTTGCTTACGAAGATCAAGCTGTACTTTTTTTTTTTAATTTTGAGAAATATTTCTTAGTCAAAAGACTGATGACTGTATTTGCTGTGCCATGACAACCTGGAACTTTGATCTGTAAGACTTCTATGATAAGACTATCTGGCCTTCAAGATGCTGTGCTAGAGAAATATAACGTGGGCCATATATATTCAAACTATGTTAGAGTGCAAAGATATGGCATAATTTGGAAGTTGAAAAGGGTATTCCAAGTCAGGATTTGGAGTTCTAACCATAAAGTTTACCGAGAGAACTATTCTTGTTAAAGTCATGGTCCAAACAACTTGAACAAGATTCTAAAAATAAACCAACATTAAGAAGCATACGTCAATGTCGGCAGCTGTCACATAACCTTGAGTAGGATTAGACATATTGACATAGTTTGCAAGAATGGTTTTTCTATTGGCATCAACTTGGGATAAGCAATTGGGATGGATAGGGTTGGTTAGATTGGATGCTAGTGAATGAGATCAACTTTAAAGAAAATAAAAATAAAAAGATAAAAACGAGTATTATACGAGAAAAATAATTGAACAATTCAAAGAAATATACTAAAAGATCTTTGATCTCCGCATTCCATAGAATATATAACTTTATTAGTAAGATTTGCATTTGAAAGGTAAAACATAGAAACAATATAAGAGATAGGATTATTACTTGACAACGCCTCTAGGTTTGGTCTTTTACCATTCAGCATCCCTTTTTACGATTTTCACCTCAAAGCGCTCATCTTTTCCCAATTGCCCAAATAACCCTCAAAAGTGATTCCCACTTTTTCCTTTTTTTTCCTGTTTGCCTCTTAGACTGGTGGATATTAGACCAGTTCATATTTTTACTTTTGTTTCTTGGAGCAGTTGTTCTTGAAAGTTCAAAAAAACAAAATATAACAAAAAATTTATAGTAATTACTGCCATTAAAAATAAAACTAAACTTATAAAGCTAAAAGATAATTATGAGAACATGATGTAAAAATTATAAATAAAAAATAAACATATATTTTCTATATCTAAAGTAATAAATGAGAACATACCAACAAAAATAATTAAAAACGTATTTACAATTTAAAATTTATTAATAATAAATTTAAAATAGAAAAAAATGTTTTTTAAAAAGTGATGAAATAATAATGAAAGCTTTTTGGATAAAAATAACCATATTTATCAAACAATTAAATATTTTGATTCTCATTTAGCATATATTATTAAAAATAAAAGCCAAAAAGTTAGTAAAATAGTTTCTTAAACTTATTGAACAAATTAATCATGTCTTGGTATGAGTTGTATAATATTGCTTATATAAGCATTTAGTGCTCACTATAAAAGGAGACACAATAATTACATTAATCTTAACAGTGTTAAATCAAATGTAACACTGTTGCAGAAACTGTAACTAGTTTGTCTTCTTCACTAATTTACATCAAATGCTTATTTTGTCAACACATAATTTTCAAAAAATTTTAAAATTATACACACATTTAAAATTTTAATACAAATTTTAATTGTGATATATCTAAAAAAGAGTTAAATTTTATAAAATTATTTTGTTCTTATTTGTCTATCAAAATTTCATATACAATGTATTTGTAAACAATTTAGGAAAATGAATTATGATAATTAACTCACTTTTATAGCGATTACATTATTATATAATGTTAACCTTTGCTACTAATTTATACTAAATACTTGCTTTTTCACAACATAAATAACTTATATGAAGTTCTACAAATAATTTTAAAAAAAATTCAGACTATAAGCACATTTTTATTTTTTATCACATGTTTTCATTATAAAATATGCTAGTAGAGAGTTGAACCCTTCAAAAATAATCTTTTAACTCTTAATTATTACTTGTTACAATATTGTTTATCTCAATGTTTAATGTATCGCCTGAAATCATATGACACGGGTGGTACATACCAGTCCGGTCCACCAACTGATCAGCACTCGATCTAGCTTATTTTGGGCAGTACATAGGAAAAGGGCTAGGTATTGGCTGATACAGTCGAAACTCATATGGTATGGGTTGCTACCGGTTGGTTCCGATCGGAATTTTACCAATACCGACCCAAATTGAGGAAAGTTTGACCCAATAGTCAAATTAACCATCGGAGCCTCTTTTGGTCGTTTAAACCTCCTCTTTCACTCATTCATTCACTTTCTCATTCTCACACTCACTTGTGATTAAAGTTCCTTATGGACGATTAGGGGTAATTAAGCTATTGATTTGTTTAAAAGAGATTAAAACTCAGGATCTAATGAAATTGCTCTCCAATTTGAAGGTATTTAGTTTCTTTCCGTGTTATTTATCATTTCATATAATTAGAGGCGTATAATGCATATTTACAAAGATTAAACATGATTAAGATTGTTCTCTTACATTAGCCTTATATTTAGGTCCAAATTGGGGGATTTAAGGTTAATCACAATCTTATGCATTTATTTATACCTCATATACACTTCATTCTTAATTAAATGCAATAACAAGTATATAATAAAATTGAGAGGAAAAACATTAAAAAATCTGTTTATGAATTTTCGATCATTTTTAAGTCTTTTATCCAAAACCAATATGTATGGACGTACTGACATACAATATACTGGTACGACTTGTCACGAATAAAATTCTAAACAGGATGTTTGATGTAATACTTATGTATGTCCGTGTCTTTCTGTTTGTTCATGCTTTGCACAGCATGTAGAGGAACGATCAAAGACTTAATAGCCCCATTTTAGTTAGGTTTGGTGGCCTTCTTAGGCTTGTAAATAAAGGTCGTGTCATGTAGACACTTGTGAGAGATATTCGATCTGTAGTGGACCATTTTGACCCTTTGTTGTGCAACTGTTCAGAGCTTGTAAAGTCTGTTTGTAATTTGCATTGTCTATGAAGTGTTTCCTGAAATGTTTGCTTGTGGATCCCGAGTGAGACGCTTTTTCTAACCTGTTTTCTCTTTTGTAGGTGCTAAGGGACCATGGGAGGTTTCGGGGAGGCTGACATTTGCGGACGGGGCATGCAAAGGTGCCGTACGACTTAGGCAAAACCAGCTAAGTCCGTGACAGATGGTATCAGAGTGGGGTTATATTGACGTGGAGTCGTAATCTAGCAAAGTGCATTTGCAGGAGGCAGAACAATGCACAGTTTGTTCAGCAAATCGGAGTAATCCGGAGGGGATGGTGGTCTCCGAAACTTTCAGAGAGAAAGAAGCGAAGAGAGATGTTGCTCCAACGGGATAGTTATCCAGGAGAGATAGATCCCGGTTTCTCCAGAGGGAGAATCATGTGCAATAGACCGCATATGTTGAGGAGGAGTACCTCAACAAACAACAACTCCATGAAGCTCAATGGACCGAGCAAGCGATGAGGAGTCGTCGCATGATCTCGCTCGAGAGAATGTATTGGTAAATGCATTGCGAGATCAAGTGGGGGAGCGACCCAAAGCAACACAAATGAAGGTACACTTGGAGTCGATATGGAAATCAGACTCAAGGGAGGGCCGACCCGTGGAATGGGGCGCGAGGGCCACCATCAACTCAATGCAAAAACGAGGAGTTGAGCAACTTGGGTGTAACTTGACGAAGTACCCAAGCCGCATGAAGGGAGCCAGCATAGAAGATGAAACATGGAGTGGAGGCACATTGCTTTCCTTGGACAAAGGTCAATGACATGAACTCTTGCAGAGGCAAGAGCAGGATCATGTTGTTCCATGGGTCCTTCATTCTGACGGAGCGAACTCATCTTGCATGGTGCCAAAGACAACTCAACTTATCTCGGAGCTTATGGGCATATGCACCTTATCTCGGAGAAGCATTTGATGGAGGAACTAAGGCGACTCAACTTGCGGAGGCGAAGTTGGATTCAGAAGACATTGGCACGGGACAAGAGGACGCGGAGGCGGGTACTCTTAAAGAATATGCCATAGTGTTGCCATTCAAGTTGCCATGAAGGAAGTGGTGCGCAGCGGAGATTGTGCTGGTAGGGGCAGAGGCCCAGGATCCAGACAATGGTGCACTAATTGCAGCGAAGTCGATGGACTTCGGGAGCTACTAGGTGACGGACTATCCTAGAGTGATGATTCATCTAGGTGTGACCCAAGAGTAGGTGGATGAAGGTCGATTGCCAAAGGAGCGAACAAAATTGAAGGTGGAAGAGACCCTGCGATGTATTGGCAAAGGCCATACATAGAGGGATCACAATTCGAGTTCATCCCACAAGGATCAGAATGCAATAGAGATGTCACCGGGAGGCGATATGGGGCAGCGGATCGTAGTGGAACAGTTCGTGGCAATGCGATACACACGACATCGTTCCGTGAGGGACTATATCATACGAAGGTATGATCAGGAGCTACTAGAAGCTTCACTTCGGTGAGCAACACGACGACAAGAAGGGCTATGGATTCAAGGAGTGAAGACCATGGCATCGCAGAGGAGGGTCTTCCGTGCATACATCGAATCTTGCATTAGATGAAAACCTTGGTTATCAACATATGGAGGCTGTGTTCCACCGAGGGAAAAGTTCGAATGCAAGTACCAGTGAGTCCCATGGGTGGGACTTGATCATGTAGAGGTCTGATCGAAACAGCTGGAGAGTTGGACTGCTCCAGAGCCCAAATTCGCTTAAGGGAGCCCGACAAGTCAGAGGACAAGATCGAGTTAGCGAATGTTGCTACCAAGGAAGCTAAGGAGAACAGAATCGGCGCAAACCCTACAACGTGATGGCAGAGGCCATGCATGGGAGTTGCAATCTGTCTTTCCATCGACCAAAGGGAGCTACTTGGAGAACACAGAAGTGTTGAAGTAGGGGGTCGAAAGGGGCGAGGAAGCGACGACAAGTCCAAAGGGATTTAGCTACCCAAAATCAAGCATCAGTTAGAATGGAGGTGGACTCGGAGGAGTGCCACAGAGACATATCTACTGATCATGAAGAAAAGGGAAACAGATGTGAGGCAACGGATAGTAGGACCATGGGCATGACAGCGCCATGGTACCGCAAAGGCGGGACTTCCGTGAAAGTCATTGATCCCTTGCTCTGATGGAGGGAGAGCGCTTGGTCGTGAAACGGGCCGAGGAGGTGGAGCATGCAGAGGCAAACTTAAAGTACCGAGACAAAGCTAAAGGGCAGAGGCCAAGGAACTTCGTAAGACCGGTGTCAACGAGCTTCTCATCAAGATAGCCAAAAGTGAAGGACTTCGGGTCATGCAAGAGTGCACGACCAAGGAACGAAGCAGGCAGTACGCAGTGCTGTACCTTTGCTACTCAGTGGATTAGGCGACAGGGTTGATGGAGAAGACGGTACAATCCCAGAGGCGACCAAATCTATTAGAGAATTACTCCAAGTTGGGGTGAAAACTTCCGGTATTCCAGAAGTTCAATGGCATTGAGAAGGTGAATCACAATAGCTAACTCAATGCAAGGAGTGCAAACACTTCGAGTGCTTCAGCAGTGTGAGTAAAAAGCAGGCGAAGGTCAGTAACCAGCTCGATGCATGGAGTACAACCCTTGAGGAGGCGAGCGAAGTTAAGTAACCATTGTCTTCTCAACCCTTAAGAGAATGGGCGAAACCGAGTACCCAAATTCTCTTATCTATCCAGTAGAGGAGCTCTACACAGGTTTAAAGACCCTTCGAAGATATTAGAAGACAATAGTTGTCAAATCGTCACCAATGGTGATCAGTGCTATTGAGAGTAGATTATTCGCTTCATTTCCCAACAAAATGACAATCGAAAGCAGAAGTGATGCGAATTTACTTGGAAGTGATAACTAAGTGAAAGAAGAGTCGATGGGTAAATTTTGTGAAGGAATGACCCAAAACTTCAGAAGTATGCGAGGCGATGCTCGTTAAAGCTCCAATAAGCATCCATCCAGTTCAAGCAGCATAAGGCATTTGAGAGATTGGCGCATAGTACGAATGGTCATTTCCTTCATCTAGAGGATCCGCAGGAACCAATAGGGATCAACAAAACTCAGCCAACCCCACACTAGATTCAGAGTCATTGGCGAGTTGAAGCAGCATGGCGGATCAAAGGTTCGACTACTCAAAAATAGTAGTGGAGAGCAGTTGGGAGCCAAGAGGCGCATTGCAGCTGGAGCAGAAGATTGAAGACTCAGCAAAGGCGAAGAGTTGCAGTGTCGGCAAAGGCTTCGACAAGGACGTCGAAGGAATAAGTAGAGGAGAATGTCACAGACAAAGTTCTAAACAGGATGTTTGATGTAATACTTATGTATATCTGTGTCTTTCTGTTTGTTCATGCTTTCCACAGTATGTAGAGGAACGGTCGAAGGCTTAACAACCCCATTTTAGTTGGGTTTGGTGGTCTTCTTAGGCTTATAAATAAAGGTCGTGTCATGTAGACACTTGTGAGAGATATTCAGTCTGTAGTTGACCATTTTGACCCTTTTTTGTGCAACTATTCAGAGCTTGTAAAGTCTGTTTGTAATTTGCATTATCTATAAAGTGTTTCTTGTAATGTTTGCTTGTGGATCCCGAGTGAGGCACTTTCTTTAACCCGTTTTCTCTTTTGTAGGTCCTAAGGGACCATGGGAAGTTTCGGGGAGGTTGACCTTTGCGGACGGACACGCAAGGGTTCCGCACGACTTATGCAAAACCAGCTAAGTCCGTGACAGACTGGTATATACCGGTCCACCCATGGATTGATACCACTAGTCGGCACGGTATGGTGATCCTTGGTTTATCTAATAAGAAATTTTCTCTTTTTAAATAAATGATATAAGCATCAAGTAGAGAATACAGTTTACACCACATAATAGAGAAAAAAAAATGATAGTAGATGCTGATGCAATTTATGCTGGTACTAGCCTTCAAAGATTGTAAATTTGAAAGCTACCACAAATTCAGCTACATTGCCTATTGGAGCTTTTAGAATAAGCATCACATTGTTATATTTCAATCCGATCATTTTACTTGAGAACACAACACAATTTTAAGATGAGATTTGAATTCATCCAACATAAAAGACAGCAACAAAATTTTCAGCCTAACTAAACTAAAATGAAAAAGAAAGCCTATATATCATGCAATTCTTATCCTAATATTATGCACAAGCATTGGTTTTACAAGATGCAAGCCTGAATAATTGAACCAAAATACATCTAAACACATCTCAAGAAACAGTATAAATCTAGTCACAGATACCCAGCACAAATTGTGTTTACACATTTAAGGCCATGTGGAAAACCAAATAGAGATACAAACAAATAAAACCAATAGTCTTCAAGATGAAAACATAGGACATACCTTGCATTTCCTTCAACTGATCGACATGGTCAATCCAAGTTGCTTGTCCATCTTAATTTAGACTCAAGACCAAAAAACTTCATACCAGATATAACCAAGCCTGCAGTTGTCTTCTTCAGATGCTCATTAAGTAATTCCTCATAAACTATAAAATTGGCCTCTGTAAGAAGATTGCGATCTTTCATAACTGCGAATACTTTTCTTGCTTCTCCTGAACTTGCATATTTACAGAAACCAAACATGATAGCACAATATATGATATCTTCCAGTGGATAACCTTCATCAATCATCTCATCCAAAACTTCTATTACCTTTTCTGGTTTCTTCAATCTGCAAGTGTTTAGAACAGTCAATGCATACTTGAACTCCATAGGCCCACTTGTTACATTTCCCAAACAATCCTTAACAAGTGTAATAGCTGCATTGATCTCCCCAATCTTACATAGCCCTTTCACAAGAGAGCAGTAAGCCTCAGTACTGGGTGTCCAAGAATTCTCCATCATCAAGTTGTAACAGGAGCATGCATATCTAATATCACCTTTTTCTACAAAACAAGGGATTATTAAACTATATGTAAAAGAATCTGGTTGAATATCTTTGGAGCATTTTATTTCCTCAAACAGGGCATGTGCATGCTTCCCATCCTCAATACTGTGAAGGCGTTCAATAAGAATATTGTAAATGCTAATGCTGAAATACCCTTTTGTTTTCAATGTTTCAAACACCTCCAATGCCTTTGATTCTCTACCTCCTTTAGCGATGAAGAATGTAAAGAAGTTGGATATATGATCCAAAACTGGCAATTCCAACTCCACTAATTGATTAACCAAGTAAAAAAACTTACTCATATCACTTGTATCAGCATAGGCAGACATTAACGGAGTTACAGTCTCAAAGCTTGGGATGAGTCCCTCCTGAATGACAATAAGAAAGAGCTTATGAGCCTTATCAACTCTACCAGCAGCACACAAGCCTCCTATCAAGGAATTGTAAATACCCAGATCGCCCCGGTATCCATCATCCACCATCTCCTCCAGCAGCCGGCAACCATCACCAACCCTCCCTTCAGCCACAAACCCCTCCACCAACGATCCGTATACTGCACGGTCGATCACAAGCCCCTTTCTTTTCATTTTGTGAAACAGTTGACAACCTTTCTCTACCCTCCCTGCCTTAGACAAGCATGAAACCATCGTCGAGTATGCCATAACATCGGCTTCTACTCTATCTTTCGCCATCTCCTCCGACACTCTCAAGCACCCATCCACGTTCCCCTCCGAAGCCAGAACCTTTATGATCGCAGTGTACGCAAAAACATCTGGCCGGCACAATTCTTGCCGCATTCGTTCCAAAACTTGTAGGAGATCATCTGTCCTCCCTGCACGGCAGAGCCCCTTGGCAAGGATCGTGAAGGTGATGGCCTCCTCCTTGAGCCCGTCGGCCCTGAGGTCATCATACACGGAAAGGGCGAGATCGAGATGCCCAGTCCGAACCAAGGCATCCAATATTCGATTGTAAAGGAAAATGCGAGGCTTGACGCCAAATTTTCCCCGCATCTTCCGGTAGATGTGAAAGAGCCGGAGGCCGCGTCCGGCATCGGCGTGCATCCGGACGAGGATCTCGAGCTGCTTCTCGGAGGGGGGTTTCCCCTGGGCCAGCATGAGGTCCGGGAGCTGGTCAGCGGCGGCGGGGCGGGCAGCATCGTTAAGGGCGTAGGCAAAGGCGTTGTAGGAGGCGAAGGAGTGGCAGAAGCCCTTCTGCTTTCCGGCCCAGTGAAAGAAGCGGGTGGAGAGGGACGGGTCGAGGAGGGGGCGGGAACGGAGGACCTCAGCGACGAGGTCTGGGGGGACGCGGCGGAGCTTGCGGAGGTCGGAGAGGACGGCGGGGCACCAGCGGCGGTGGCGGCGGAGGGAGTCGAGGATGTAGCGGGCGAGCGGGGAGAGGCGGCGATCGGCAGCAGGAACTGAGGGCGGGAGCGGCGCGGGCTTGATATCGTGTTCGGGATCCCAGTCGCGGAAGTCCACGGCAGGGAGGACAGCGACGGCAGCGGAGGCGGCGGAGGAAGGGAGGGTTTTGCGGTTGGAGAAGAGGCCACCGCGGACGACCGGGCGGTTCTGAGAGGGTTTGCGGTGGCCGTAGAAGAAGTAAAACTTCCGGCTGCCGCGGCCGGCGGACGGTGGTGTGGACGTGGTGGCTGTATCGGGTTTTGCCACGGAGCCCATTCGTTACGGCTCGAGAGGAATTATTTTTGGTGCGGGCAACGTGTTTGTGATTTTGCCATATTAATTAGTCCGCCATTTCTTTTGTTTTGGTAATTTACGAAAGGTGAAGTGAACACTGTAATAGAACAACCGGTTAATCTGTGTGATACATTGTAATTAATCGAGTTAAGGTTGTTTTGGACGCCTTGTAAACTTGGAAGGTCTTTCGACCCCAATGACGATGATTACATCGTCGTCGATCGCGTCGTCAGTGATAGCCACCATTGTATTATTATTTTTGGTATGACATAATTAATAGGACGATTAGCTTTTCGATAGGGTAAGAAAAAAAATTTATCATATTATGAAATATAATAAAAATTATCATATTAAGTACATATACATATGTATATATATATATACATATGTATATATATATATATATATATGTGTGTGTAGGTAACTTAAATGGAACTTATAGTTGCTATGAAAGAGCTGCCTCACGATTTCCAGTATTATCCTCAAGGGTGTTGATGTTAGCAGTAAGTATACATTGAACATCAACATGTGCCACTCTAAAGAGGAGGGTTGCTGATGAATCAAGTTGTAGGCTGATTTGAGCCTGAATTTTCTAGAGGTAGAGAGAGTCCACATTATGTGGTCATCTTGATAATTTGAGAGATACTCAATATTCTTTAAATCTTTTCGAACTAAATGCACTATGGGGGAATGAGAATTGGGTGAAAGATATACTAAGGGCCATCATATATGGTATCAAAAACATAAGCCAAATAATTTGATCGTTACTCGTAAGAAATACTATCACCAAGCACATGATGTGGTACTCCTCTTGGATTCCAAGGGTCTAACCATAAAAAGGTTTAAGATCCATCACCAATAATAAGATATAGATTAAAAGAATTAGCAAGCTCTCTTGTACGGACGATACTAATATTATATTTTAATGATAAAATTAATTAATAATTATTTATAATTTAATTTACGTTTTGAGTGATGCGGGATGCTTCAATCAGGATGAGACGATTAAAGTAGGAAGAATCATGTTTTACCAGAGAAAAATATGTCAGAAGATTGGATGTCGGACCGAAAGATTGGTTGAGGCTTCAGACCATGGATTTGGGCATCGGGTCAAGAAGAACAAATATTGCGCCAAGGATATCGGAGTTGCGGAGTCAATTGGCTGATTGGGCAATAGGCCGCAAGAGAGGACAATGCATCGAAGAATCGGACGAAGCGTCGAGGGACCAATGACATGCCGGACAATATGATTAATGCTTAGTATTAATTATCTAGATCGAAGTATATTTTTATATGTGTAGGATTAACTACGATAGCAAGGCATGAAGCAAAATGAAGTCCTAGAGTTAAGGATGCGATTTCGTTGGGAGTTCGAGAGTTCGTCGGAAGTTCTGCTAGAACTAACCGAGAAGTCTCAGAGCTTGCTAGAGAAGCTCATCGGAACTCGCCAAGAAGATCGTTGTGAAGTCTAGGAGCTTATCGGGAGTCCGTTGGAACATTGCCGAGAGTTCGTCGGAAGTTTATCGGAAGATCGCCGGACGAAACCAAGACATAGAGACTTGTTTATCTTAGCAAATGTTTTTGGAATCGTAGTTAGCATGTAATTGGGTTTGGATTTGGGCCAACCTAATTAGGGGTCAGTTAGGCCCATATAAGGACTGTGATGGGCCCAATAAGAGGCGCAAATAGTGCCCCAATAAGTCTCTCTGTCATGGTATAATCTTCAAGACTGTGTCAGGCGATGGTACCACCAGTTTAGGCAGTTGTACCGCCAATTTAGGCGGTTGTACCACCCTTGGCAGGGTGCCAAGCGGTGGTACCACCCAGCACAGCACCCCAGGTAGTGGTACCGCCTAGTGCAGTGTCAATGTCAGACTGTCACTAGCGGTGGTACCACCCAACGCAGGCGATGGTACTGCCCATGCCCGAGAAACCTAGGATGAAATATTTTTATGCTTCAAGTTTAAATCAACTTGAAGCTTATAAATACCCCTCTCGTCCCTAGTTAAAAGTATACAAGCATAGAGTATTCAAAAGTGAGAAAACGTTGCTGCAATCTCTTTAGAAATTCCCTCCTCCACTCTAAGTTTAGAATTCTGTAAGAGGAGTGTGAGTGCTTGTAAGGGTTATCTTCTAAACCTATGAAAAGGAGAAGAGGGGCGTAAAAGGTGATTTATCTTCGACTATTGAAGGAAGATCGATAGTGGATGCCGGTGGCCTTTGCTAGTCATAGGTGCCCAGCAAGCCAATCACGTGAGTGATGGCACGTGTGACTTGATACAGAATCTTTTTGCTTATTATATTTTGGCGTATATCACTTTATAACTATTGCATAAATGCATATATATTGTGATGTCCTTGGATTTGTGCAATGGGAATCGGATCGTGATGAGATCACGATAATGAGATCGATTCACCTTTAAACACATATCCTAAATAATCCCGGTCATAGGTTACTCGAGAGGGACATCGTGATAACCGGATAGACTGGTGTGCTGTATACCCGTCCATATGATGGATGCAGCTGGTCTCATAGCTGCTCGTGTAGGGACACTAGGGATACAGTACAGGTGCTCATTGGAGAATGAGTTCACTGATTGATCCGCTTACGGAATGCTGGATGGTTGATGATGCCTTATTGTCAGACAACGATTCCGTAGTCCTAGTGGTGTATCTGGTTCTTAGACTTGAGACACCAAGGATGTCCTGTATGAGTGCTCCACTCTTTGATACCAGACTTATAGGTTTGGCTGTTCCCAGATCTAGTACAGCTGGTCATTGGGAGTGGTAGTCGACCTTACGAGGGCTATTGAGTGTCGATAGAGGATCATCCACTCTCGGTATCATGAGAGGAATATCCCATGTGTTCTTGCTCAGACAAATCCCTGGCCAGGGTCATTCGGGTTGAGAGAGAAAGAGTTCTCCGGGAGAATCCGATTAGAGCGAGACTCGAGTAGAAACCGTATGGGTCTGACAGCACCATGCTCGATATACGGTCTCTGGGATATTAGATGGATGAGGGACTATAGGTACATGGTAACTGAGGACAGACAGGTCCAATGGATTGGATTCCCCTGTATCGTCTGGGGACTACGGCGTAGTGGCCTAGTACTTCCGTAGTCGATGAGTCGAGTGAATTATTACAGAGATAATAATTCACTGAGTTAGAAGGAGTTCTGACAGGTATGACTCACGGCCAGCTCGATATTGGGCCTAGAGGGTCACACACATATGGTAGGCATTGCGATGAGTAGAGGTTCGGATATGAGATATCCGACGGAGCCCTTGTCTTATTGGATGCAGATCCAATACCCACTAGGGAAAGGACCCATTAGGGTTTTGACACGGGATCTCTATAAATAGGAGGGATTCACAGCCTCATAGGCTAGAGTCTTTGCTTGCCCTTCCTATTCTCCTCTCCCTCTCCCCCTCAGAGTAGGCCTGGAGTTTTGAGGAGCGTCGTCGCAACCCTACTGTGTGGATCACCGCTAGAGAGGAGGACGCTTGACCTCCTTCACCCTCTCCTAAGGATCTGCAAGGAAACAGGGATATACGATCTCCCTAGGTAACACAATCTCTATACGCAGTTTTGTGTATTTGCGGATTTTGCGCACCAATCTTCGCACGACGATGAACATCTTTTTTGGGAATCGGGGATTTTTGTTTTCTTGTTCTTCCGCTGCGCATATGATGTCGCCCCCCTATGATTTCCCAACAGTGGTATCAGAGCCAGGTTGTTCGTGCGAATGATTGGTTTTGAACTGCGTGTATTGTGTTTAGGAAGAATTTTGACGTCAAAATCGTTGACGCAAAAACGAGGAAGGGCAGCAACAGTTGCTGCCCTCGATCTGCATGCCTGCAGCCACCTGCAGCGGCAGCCGCAGTCGCAGCCAGGCAGCACAGCGCCGGCGCATGCGCAAGCGCTGTGTCTGCAGCAGCCGGCCGGCGGCCTGCTTGCAGCAGGCTTGCTGCCGGCGGGGCTGGCAGCCCGCGGGTAGAGGCGCCTGCGGCCGCTGAGCCCGCGGGTAGAGGCGCCGCGGGGCAGCAGCGCGGGCTGAGGCACCGCAGGGCAGCGGCGCCTGTGGCCGCTGCTCCCACGGGCAAAAACCCCGCAGGGGCGGCCGCCAGCGAGACAGCACCACCTGCGGGCGCTGACTCGCGGGCAGAACCGCCCGCGGAGGCGGCGGCGCCCGCGGGGGAGCCCACCCGCAGCGGCATCGCCGCCAGCGGGCGTGCCGCCTGCAGGCGAGGGCAGTGCCCTCGCCCCGCCGCACAGGCCGCCGCCGGCAGGGTGGCGGCGGCGGCAGCTGCGAAATGGGGAAAGGGCATTAGGGTTTTCTGGGCAAAAAGACAGTTTTGCCCCCTCGGAATTTGAGAAATTCCAGTTTCTGTCTTTTGTCCAAATTACGAAAATACCCTTAGGAATTAAGAAATTCCCTATATATCCCTGATTTCAGAAAATATTAATTAATTAAAAGGTTTAGTTGATTATTATTTTTATTATTATCTAGTAGTCCTACATGATGATGATTATTTATACATGTGATGTATGATGAGTGGACGGATGATCATGGACCGTGTGATGTGTGTACTTGTGATTATTATTATTGAGGTCTGCGAACCTCCATTATATTTCTCGTTTATTGTCTGGCCTGCGTGCCTATGATTAAGTTGTAATCACATGAGGAGGCGCAGCGGGAGCGTGGAAGCCATAGCGGGACCCACGAGACGGACGATCGTGATGCATGGAGATGCATCAAGATGTCGACGGAACCGACGAGGACGAGGACGAGATGGACGATCACAAGGCATGGAGATGCAACGTTGCACACATAGATCTTGATGTGAGTGATTAGGCCTACTGGCTCGGGCCTAATCATATTAGGTTGTGGTCCATGATCATCTGGTGTGATTGCTTATACACATACTAGATATGTATATATATTTGCATGCGATGTAGATATATATTAAATATGTATATGTGTGACATGTCATATTAGGAGACCAAATCATAGAAACATCTCTCGATAAAATTAAGTCGGTAAACGTGAGGCAATTAGATTGACCCACGTGGCCTTCCATCGTTATGAGTAGGAACCGAATCCCGGTGTAGGTTGAGTTGGTCGAGTCCCTCGAGACTCACCTATATCGCGATTCGCTATCTTGCTTACGACATAGAGATGTCACCGGTGACCTGAGGGCATGATATGCTTGGTCGAGTCCCTCGAGGGTATATCATCAAATCAGACTCATCTTGTAACGAAGGTGTTGACTTAACCGAGCATCATGGTTGGTCGAGTCCCTCGAGGCCATGGTGATTCGGAGGCCGAACAGGACGGGAATCACAAGGAGTTGTGATCGGCAAGAGTTGTCTACCTTTTAGGCTTAGTGTGATTGGTCGAGTCCCTCGAGGTTACACTAAGACGCTGATTGGATCCTGATCCCCACTAGAAGTCTGCCGGAGACTTCCGTTTCACGTGCTGAGGGTGTCGCGTGACTCGTTAGTAAAATAGTGGGAGCATATTAAGATAGAAGTCCATATCTTGATAGTTTATTTCTTGTAAAATCTGCATGTTATTCATTTTTGCTACATCTTTATTTTCAGAAAATGTCGCTTTCAAATCCCTTACGTGGCATACTTGATGTCAACCGCCTCACTGGTCCAAATTATACGGATTGGCTCCGTAACTTGAGAATTGTTCTCACAGCGGAGAAAATCGTGTACGTCCTTGATACAGTGATGCCTACGCCCGAAGAAGGGGCAAGCGAGGATGAGATCGCTCGCTACGTGAAGTACATTGATGACTCCACTCTTGCTCAGTGCTATATGTTGGGCTCTATGACTCCAGAGTTACAGAGACAACATGAAAAGATGGATGCCAGATCCATTCTCCTACATGTCCGTAAATTGTTTGAGGAACAGGGAAGGACTCAACGATATGAGATATCCAAGAGCCTTTTCCGCGCTAGGATGACTGAGGGGACACCGGTTCAGAACCATGTCCTAAAGATGATTGAGTGGATAGAGAAACTCACAGGTCTAGGAATGGTCCTAGAGGATAACTTGTGTGTGGACATTGTGCTTCAGTCCCTACCAGATTCCTTTTCACAGTTCATAATGAATTTTAATATGAACAAGCTTGAGGTGACTCTCCCAGAGCTCCTCAATATGTTGAGGGAGGCAGAGAGTACTATTAAGAAAGAGAAGCCAGTTCTCTACACTGGTGAGACCAGAAAGAAAAGGAAAGCAGAAAGGTCCATTAAGAAGGGAAAGGGCAAGGGCAAACAAGGTAAAGCAAAGGTTGCTAAGAAAGACCCAGCAAAGGACAAAGGCCAGTGCTTCCACTATGGTAAAGATGGGCATTGGAAGAGAAACTGCAAAGAGTACCTTGCAGAAAGGGCGAAATAGAAGCTTGGTGAAGCTTCAGGTACATTCATGATCAATCTCCAATTGGCAGATTTTTGTGATAGTGCATTGGTATTGGATACCAGTATTGCTTATTACATCTACAATTTATTATAAATTCTAGCAAAGCCGAGGGGAGATTGACGAGAGGAATATTGCATAAAGGTTTGTTTATGCAAGACACTACTCCACATATCATGAATGTAAGTGTCTAAGAGGAAACGAGATGAGGTGAACAATGCATACCTATGGCATTGTAGGCTAGGTCACATCCATGAAAGAATGATTCAAAAGTTACTAAATAATGGATATCTAGATCCATTCGACTATGTGTCATATGTAACTTGTGAGCCTTGTATTCGTGGAAAACTGATCAACTCTCCATTTAGTGGAATTGGAGAGAGAGCCACTGAGTTGTTGGAACTCATACATAGTGATGTATGTGGACCCATGTCAACTCATGCCATTGGAGGTTACTCCTACTTCATTACATTTACTGATGATTTCTCAAGGTATGGATATGTGTACTTAATGAAGTACAAGTCTGAGGCCTTTGAGAAATTCAGAGAGTATAAGAATGAGGTGGAGAACCAGACTGGAAAGAGTATCAAAACTCTTCGATCAGATCGAGGAGGTGAGTACTTAAGTACAGAGTTTACTCACTTCCTCAAGGACCATGGGATATTATCCCAATGGACACCTCCTTATACACCTCAGCTCAATGGTGTCTCTGAAAGGAGAAATCGTACATTATTAGATATGGTACGGTCCATGATGAGTTTCGCTGACCTACCCATCTCATTCTGGGGATATGCCCTAGAAACCGCAGCTTACCTTCTGAACAGAGTTCCAACTAAGTCGGTGGTGTCTACACCATATGAGATATGGAAAGGGAAGAAGCCTGATCTTAAAGTAGTTAAGATTTGGGGCTGCTCTGCCCATGTTAAAAGACACAACCCCGATAAGTTAGAATCAAGGACAGGGCGATGTAAATTTGTGGGATACCCCAAGGAAACTTGTGGGTATTACTTCTATCATCTCGAGGACCAAAAGGTCTTTGTAGCTAAGAGAGCAGTGTTCCTTGAGAAGGAACACATTCTTGACGGAGACAGTGGGAGAATGATAGAATTGAGCGAGGTTGGAGAACCAAGCTCAAGCACCACTCTACAGCCCGAGTCTGTTCAGGTATCTAATACACAAGTTTCAACTTTACGCAGGTCTGATAGAGTATCCCATCCTCCTGAGAGATATGTGGGACATATTAGAGCAGAGGATGTAGAGGATATTGATCCTCAGACCTACGAGGAGGCTATTATGAGTATAGACTCCGGGAAGTGGAAAGAAGCCATGAATTCTGAGATGGATTCTATGTACTCCAATAAGGTTTGGAACCTAGTTGATGCACCCGAAGGTATTGTACCCATCGGTTGCAAGTGGATCTTTAAGAAAAAGATCGGAGTAGATGGAAAGGTAGAGACCTATAAAGCAAGGCTAGTGGCTAAGGGGTATCGTCAAAGGCAAGGTGTTGACTACGACGAAACTTTCTCACCCGTAGCAATGCTAAAATCCATCAGAATTCTATTGGCTATTGCAGCACACTATGATTATGAGATCTGGCAGATGGATGTGAAAACCGCATTCCTCAACGGGAACCTGGAGGAGGAGGTGTATATGATGCAACCTGAGGGATTCGTGTCCAAGAACTGCCCAGATAAGGTGTGTAGGTTGCTTAGATCCATTTATGGACTAAAGCAAGCTTCCCGAAGTTGGAACATAAGATTGGATGAGGCAATCAGATCTTATGACTTCGTTAAGAACGAAGATGAGCCTTGTGTATACAGAAAGGTAAGTGGGAGCGCTATTAGCTTTTTGGTGTTATATGTGGATGACATCCTCATCATTGGGAATGACATAGGAATGCTATCCACAGTAAAGACTTGGTTATCTAGACACTTCTCCATTAAGGACTTAGGGGAAGCATCCTATATCTTGGGGATTAGAATCTATAGAGATAGATCCAAGAGGATGCTTGGCTTGTCCCAGTCCAGGTACATAAAAACCATTGTCAAAAGGTTTGGCAATGAAAATTCCAAAGGGCAAACATGAATATGATACCTTATGCCTCAGCAATAGGGTCTATCATGTATGTCATGCTATGTACTAGGCCTGATATAGCGCATGCTCTGAGTGTCACGAGCAGGTATCAGGCGAATCCAGGCTTGGAGCACTGGAAAGCAGTAAAGTGTATCCTTAAGTACTTAAGAAGGACTAAGGATCTTTTACTAGTATATGGAGGTAATAGCCTTAAGGTTGAAGGCTACACTGACTCAAGTTTTCAGTCTGATGTCGATGATAGCAAGTCGAATTCAGGGTATGTGTACATCTTGAATGGAGGAGCAGTGTGCAGGAAGAGTTCCAAGCAAGATACCACTGCTGACTCGACCACAGAGGCGGAGTACATTGCTGCATCAGATGCAGCAAAGGAGGGAGTCTGGGTGAAGAAGTTCATCACAGATTTGGGAGTCGATACAGATAGCGACAAGTCGACTTCCTTATATTGCGACAACTATGGGGTGATTACTCAAATAAGGGAACCCGGGTCTTATCAGAAGTGTTCTGAGGAGGTTCCAGCTTATAAGAGAAATCGTAACCCGAGGAGATGTAGTAGTGGAATTGTTCCATCCGAAGATAACATTGCAGATCCACTGATAAAGCCGTTGTCTCAGATTGTCTTTGAGCGTCACAGGAGTCTGATGGGGATCAGACACATAGGTGATTGGCTTTAGGTCAAGTGGGAGATTGCTAGTCATAGGTGCCCAGCAAGCCAATCACGTGAGTGATGGCACGTGTGACTTGATACAGAATCTTTTTGCTTATTATATTTTGGCGTATATCACTTTATAACTATTGCATAAATGCATATATATTGTGATGTCCTTGGATTTGTGCAATGGGAATCGGATCGTGATGAGATCACGATAATGAGATCGATTCACCTTTAAACACATATCCTAAATAATCCCGGTCATAGGTTACTCGAGAGGGACATCGTGATAACCGGATAGACTGGTGTGCTGTATACCCGTCCATATGATGGATGCAGCTGGTCTCATAGCTGCTCGTGTAGGGACACTAGGGATACAGTACAGGTGCTCATTGGAGAATGAGTTCACTGATTGATCCGCTTACGGAATGCTGGATGGTTGATGATGCCTTATTGTCAGACAACGATTCCGTAGTCCTAGTGGTGTATCTGGTTCTTAGACTTGAGACACCAAGGATGTCCTGTATGAGTGCTCCACTCTTTGATACCAGACTTATAGGTTTGGCTGTTCCCAGATCTAGTACAGCTGGTCATTGGGAGTGGTAGTCGACCTTACGAGGGCTATTGAGTGTCGATAGAGGATCATCCACTCTCGGTATCATGAGAGGAATATCCCATGTGTTCTTGCTCAGACAAATCCCTGGCCAGGGTCATTCGGGTTGAGAGAGAAAGAGTTCTCTGGGAGAATCCGATTAGAGCGAGACTCGAGTAGAAACCGTATGGGTCTGACAGCACCATGCTCGATATACGGTCTCTGGGATATTAGATGGATGAGGGACTATAGGTACATGGTAACTGAGGACAGACAGGTCCAATGGATTGGATTCCCCTGTATCGTCTGGGGACTACGGCGTAGTGGCCTAGTACTTCCGTAGTCGATGAGTCGAGTGAATTATTACAGAGATAATAATTCACTGAGTTAGAAGGAGTTCTGACAGGTATGACTCACGGCCAGCTCGATATTGGGCCTAGAGGGTCACACACATATGGTAGGCATTGCGATGAGTAGAGGTTCGGATATGAGATATCCGACGGAGCCCTTGTCTTATTGGATGCAGATCCAATACCCACTAGGGAAAGGACCCATTAGGGTTTTGACACGGGATCTCTATAAATAGGAGGGATTCACAGCCTCATAGGCTAGAGTCTTTGCTTGCCCTTCCTATTCTCCTCTCCCTCTCCCCCTCAGAGTAGGCCTGGAGTTTTGAGGAGCGTCGTCGCAACCCTACTGTGTGGATCACCGCTAGAGAGGAGGACGCTTGACCTCCTTCACCCTCTCCTAAGGATCTGCAAGGAAACAGGGATATACGATCTCCCTAGGTAACACAATCTCTATACGCAGTTTTGTGTATTTGCGGATTTTGCGCACCAATCTTCGCACGACGATGAACATCTTTTTTGGGAATCGGGGATTTTTGTTTTCTTGTTCTTCCGCTGCGCATATGATGTCGCCCCCCTATGATTTCCCAACAGCCTTGACATAAGAGGAATTGGCAAAGTGGATGTAGGTCACGATGGCCGAACCATTCTAAAATCTGATTTGTATTTCTTTAAGCAATTTACTTTAATTGCAAACCTCCTTACTTGCTCTTTACATCCACTACTCTCTTACGTATGCTTTCAAAGTATTACTCGTTGAATCTTGTATTTTGATGATGAAACTACTTGATATATGTTTATGATTTAATCTACGTTTTGAGTGACGCAGGATGCTTCGATCAGGATGAGACAATTAAAGCAGGAAAATCATGTTGTGCCGGATGAACATGTCAGAAGATTGGACGTCAGGCCGGTGGATCGGTCGACGTATCGACAGAAGGCTTCGGGCCGTGGACTTGGGCATCGGGCCAAGAAGAGCGGGTATTGTGCCACGAATATCGGAGTTGCGGAGTCAACTGACCGATTGGGCAATAGGCTGCAGGAAAGGACGATGCGCCGAAGAATCAAACGAAGCGTCGAGGGACCAATGACATGTCGGACAACTTGGTTAATTGCTTAGGATTAATTGTCTAAATCGAAATTTTATTTTAAGTGTGCAGGATTAACTATGTTGAAAGTAAGATATGCAGTAGGAGTTGCGCTGGAGTCAAGACAATGATCACGTTGGGAGTTCGAGAGTTCGACGGAAGTTCGGACAGTCGTCGGAGGTTCTGTGGGAACAAGTCCGAGAAGTCTATGAGCTTGCCAAAGAAGCTCGTCGGAACTCGCCAAGTGGATCGTCGCAAGTCCAGGAGTTTGCCGGAAGTCCGCAGGAGCATCACCGAGGGTTCATCGGATGATCGACGGAAGTTCGTCGGAAGCTCGCCGGAAGAAGCGATTGACGCACCGGAGCAAGTTGTAGTAAATATCTTAGGAAATATCGTAGTTAGCACAATGATTAAGTTGGAAATGGGAGGTGATCCCATTAACTTAATCTCGGGGCAATTGGGCCCCTGAAAAACCCAAATTGGACCGAATGGATCCACCCATTCGGACCCTGATTTCTGCTAGGTGGTTCAATCGCCTCAGTCAGGCGGTGGCACTGCCTGAGCTCAGTCTTCGAGCTCTGGCAGGAGGTGCAACCGCCCCTGACAAAGGTGGCACCGCTTGGGCTCGGTCTTTGAGCTCTGGCTGAGCGGTGCAACCGCCTTAGTTAGGAGGTGGCACCGCTTGAGCTCGGTCTTCGAGCTCTAGCAGGAGGTGCAACCTCCCCTGACAGGAGGTGGCACCGCCCAGAGGCTCAGTCTTCGAGCTCTGCCAAGCAGTGCAACCGCCCCAATCAGGCGGTGCAACCGCTAGATCCCGAAATTCTGGGAATTGACAGTTTTGAGCTCCAAATTCAAACTAGGTTGGGGCCTATAAATACCTCACCCTTTCAGCACTGAAAGGGCACCCAGAAACCACCGAAATTCTGATTTTACTTTGTGATTTTTAGAGCTCAAAAGTGTTGTATGAGTTGAAAGTTCTTCTTCCTCTTTTCTTCCAAGTTCTAATCTGTTAAGAGAGGAAAGGAAATTCTGTAAGGGTTGTCTCCTAAGCCTGTCAAAAGGAGTGAAATTATAAAAGGGTGGTTGGCCTTCGCTTATTGTAGGAAGGCCTCTAGTTGACGTCGGTGACCTCGTCGGTGGAGGAAGCCAAAAGTGGAGTAGGTCAAGATTGACCGAACCACTCTAAATCTCGGTTTGCATTTACTTTGAGCATCTTATCTTTACTGCAAACCTCCTCAATAGCTTACTGCCTTCTGTGCTTTTACGAACGTGTTTCAAAGTTCAGTGCTTTCCGAATCGGCGTTTAGACGTAAATCAGTTTTATCGTACTAACATCATATTTCAGTTTGCGCTTACATTCTGATTTCCATCATAACTGCAAACTGCCTTTATATCTTTAATTTAACTGCATCTCGCTTCATCTCAAGTTAAAGTGGTTTACGAATCGGCTTTCATACCGAAATTGCTTTTATCGTACGAATGTCGTATTTCAGTTTGCGCTTATATTCAGATTTCCATCATAACTACAAACTGCCTTCATAGATTTACTTTAACGTCATCTCGCTTGATCTTAAGTTAAAGTAATCTTAGAATCGGCTTTCACACCGAAATCGCTTTTATCGTACGAACGCAGTTTTAAATCGTAGAAAGATTTTCGCTGCACTAATTCACTCCCCTCTTAGTGCTCTTGATCCTAACAATTGGTATCAGAGCCCGGTATTTCTCATTTCGGATTTACACCCGAGAGAAATGGCTCTTCATGGCTTTCAAGAGGGCTTATCGGTTGTTCGTCCACCGTTGTTTAACGGATTGGACTACACTTATTGGAAAACTCGAATGAGAGTTTTCTTGATTTCTATGAATTTGGATTTATGGAATATCGTTGAGAACGGTTTTCAACTTCCCTCCAAACCGATGAACGAATGGTCGGATTTGGAGAAGAAGTATTTTTCTTAAACGCAAAGGCTATGAATGCCTTATTTTGTGCTTTGGACAAAAATGAGTTCAATCGGATTTCTACGTGCGAAACGACTTTTGACATTTGGCGAACACTTGAAATCACGCACGAGGGAACTAGTATAGTCAAAGACTCGAAAGTTAACATTTTATTGCATGATTTTGAGCTTTTTCGAATGCAACCAAGCGAGACTATAGGCAACATGTACACCCGTTTCACCGATGTCGTCAATAGTTTAAGAGCTCTTGGAAAATGTTTTTCAGATTTTGAACTCGTAAACAAGATTTTGCGTTCTCTTTCTAAGAAGTGGGATTCAAAAGTAACGACAATACAAGAAGCTAAAAACCTAAACAACTTACCACTTGAAGAACTAATTGGTTCGTTGATGACATATGAAATGGTGCACAATGCACATGATGAACAAAATCACCTTCCAAAGAACAGGAAGGATTTGGAACTCCGGAAAAATGAATACCACTTGAGCGATGACTCAAGTGATGAGGACAATGATGAACTTGAACTTTGAACACTAAATCCTAATAAGTTTATTAAACAAAAATCTAAAATAAATAATAAACTTGAACGAAGGAAGAGGCCAAAGAAGAAGAACACAAAGTGGGATGAATCGAGCTCCTCCGAAGACAACGAGAAAATCAAGAAAGGCGAGGTGGCAAACTACGCCTTAACCGCTTTCACTGATGAGGTAATCGAAATCCCCCTAATTTATTTTGAAATTACTTGATGCTCTCATGATGTATTTTCTTTTTTAGTTTAGAATTAATTTTCTTAAAAATTACATGTTTAAAAAAAAAATTATGATCATGCTAAGTAATTTCAAAAATGATAATATTACATATTTTATGATAAACAAATAAAATGATTTTGATTGAAAATATGAAATCATGGTTAAGAAGTAATAATGTGTATTACGTTGATTTCCATTTTAATTAAAAAAATCATGTTTGATTTGAAGAAATGCATAATGATGTAATATTAAATATTTTGATTAACAATTTTATGCTTGAGATTTTAAGCTATACATGATGATAAGCATGTGTTATTTTCATGAGTGTATTTGAAAAACTATGGCAAAAATGTGCTCGAATGCATGAACTTGTTAAGATTATTTTTCGGACTTTCTTGATTCAATGTTCAAATCACTTAATTGCCATGATGATTTTACACTATTACATGCCTTAATAATATGTTGGAAATTATGTGTTTTGGATACAAAAATTTTTATGATCATGAGCATGTTTTATCTTCATGATTGAACTTGAAAATCTATAGCAAAACCTTGTCCGAATGCATGAAAGTATTAAATTTCATTTTCAGATTTTCTTGATCATAATAGTTCATTTTTGAGAATCTATTGATCTTGATGGTTTTATGATGAAATTCATGTTTCGATCCTAAACGTTGATGCATGTTTAACATAAATGAAAAAGCATGTTAACATGAAATCAACCACTTAAAATGAAATACTTAAAAAAGAGGAAAATATATTATCAATAAAATCATGAATCTACCTATGTTACGAATTTTGTGAACCATAAAAATGATTTTTGGTTATTTGAATTTGAATGAGTTTTATCCAAAATCATGATCTTGGTTCAATGATATTTACAAATTAAGATTTATTATGAATCAAGATTTTTTCATTAATCGTTCTCCTAAGATTTTCTTTTGATTAATTATGGAGTAGGTTTTTCAAAAAGAAATCATGTCTTTTTGTATTCACATGTTCTAATCTTTCATGATATGATTTTTATGCAATTCCTTGTATTCATGAAATGTTTATCTCATCACCTAATAATTCTTCTTGATATTCCTTATGTGATGATAAGAATACATGAAATACTCATTAATTTGTTTTGATGTAGACAAATAAGAAGTTTCGATCATGTATGGTAGAATGTAATTTGACAAATTTGGTACCATCATGTTACAAAATAAATGATGATTGGGAATCATGCATTAATGATGATTGTATATTTTATGATTTGGCATGATGCATGCAATGATGAAATATTCATGAATTTGAAATGATGTATGCAATACTTATAACAATGTTGTACATAATGTATTGCATATGATATGTATCATGAATACTTTAAATGATGAATGTTTGGTATCATGATCAACATGTTGATAAATGCTTAAAAATTTTAATGTTTGAGTATCATGTATGATATACCCATTAATGATGATTGATTTATTTTTCGGTATCGTGCATGAAAAATAAGGTTTTTGAAATTGTGTATGTTTTAATTTGAATATATAATGATGCACAAATAAAATTGATACTTACCTTTGTCATAATCTGAAAATTGAAAAAAAAAGGTCTTCCCTTCTTTTTGACAATGGCAAAAGGGGAGCAAGAATTTCTAGCGTGGACATCATGAAAATAGGCAAACTAGCTAGCTTATACAATTCAAGATGAAAGCAAAAATTACACTCCTCTAAAGAGAAGATACAAATGTAACACTTGCCAAATTGTTTGCTTACCTCATGTAAAACATTATCTCTTGCTAGTTTGGCATTTTGCTAGCTTACACTTTGCAAAAAAAAGCAAAAATGACACTTCTCAAAGAGAAGAAAGAGTTTGTTATCTTGAACATCACAAGCTTGCCAAACAAAAATTGCAAAAGTGCTATCTTGCCTATCTCAAGAAGCAAAACTTGCAACTTGCACATTGCAATAAGAAGCAAGAATCATAAGCTTACACAAGAAAGCTATCTTGCATTTGCTTTCGAAATTTTTGCTAGCTTGTATGTAGTAAAACTAGTATATCGTAAAAATTGATAGCTTGTAGTATAAAGAGAAGCAAATAGTTGCTATCTCAAGAAAATTAAACATGCTAAACTTACACCTTGCAATGGAAGCAAAATTGCGAGCTCAAACATTGCAAAGGAAGCAAAAATTTGCAAGCTTGCAATTTGCATATTTAAAGAAGCAAGAGTTGCCTTCTTGAATATCTCTAAATTGCTAGCTTGCAAGTTCTAAAATGTTGTACAATTGCTAGCTTGCATGTTCTAAAAGTGCTATCTTGTATGCTGTAAAACTTGCATATCTAAAACTTGATAGCTTGAATGTTCTAAGCATGATGTAACATTTGCTAAATTTTCTGGCTTCAAAAATGCATGATGATAAAACTTGATATTATGTTTTTCATACAATAAGTTAAACTAATATTCCAAACACAAGAATAGTTAGACTTCTCCTTTTTGTTGATGACAAAGGGGGAGAAGTATGATGTTATGCATAAGTTCATGATGACGTGTCGCAAGTATTCATGATGAATATTGCAATGACTTGAATTTAGTTTGAATTCAAGATTCTATCAATATGGCATATTGATAGGGGGAGTTTGTTTAAACTCCGGGAGTATTGTTGAATCTCGTATTTTGATGATGAAACTACTTGATATATGTTTATGATTTAATCTGTGTTTTGAGTGACGCAGGATGCTTTGATCAGGATGAGACAATTAAAGCAGGAAAATCATGTTGTGCCGGAGGAACATGTCAGAAGATTGGATGTCGGGCCGGTGGATCGGTCGACGTATCGACAGAAGGCTTCGGGCCATGGACTCGGGCATCGGGCCAAGAAGAGCGGGTATTATGCCAAGGATATCGGAGTTGCGGAGTCAACTGGCTGATTGGGCAATAGGCTGCAGGAAAGGATGATGCGCCGAAGAATCGGACGAAGCGTTGAGGGACCAATGACATGCCGGACAACTTGGTTAATTGCTTAGGATTAATTGTCTCAATCGAAGTTTTGTTTTAAGTGTGCAGGATTAACTACGATGAAAGTAAGATATGCAGTAGGAGTTGCACCGGAGTCAAGACAATGATCACGTTGGGAGTTCGAGAGTTCGACGGAAGTTCGGACAGTCGTCGGAGGTTCTACGGGAACAAATCCGAGAAGTCTATGAGTTTGCCAAAGAAACTCGTTGGAACTCGCCAAGTGGATCGTCGCAAGTCCAGGAGTTTACCGGAAGTCCGCAGGAGCATCACCGAGGGTTCATCGGATGATCGACGGAAGTTCGTCGGAAGCTCGCCGGAAGAAGCGATTGACGCACCGGAGCAAGTTGCAGTAAATATCTTAGGAAATATCGTAGTTAGCACAATGATTAAGTTGGAAATGGGAGGTGATCCCATTAACTTAATCTCGGGGCAATTGGGCCCTTGAAAAACCCAAATTGGACCGAATGGATCAACCCATTCGGACCATGATTTCTGCCAGGTGGTTCAATTGCCTCAGTCAGGCGGTGGCACTGCCTGAGCTCAGTCTTCGAGCTCTGGCAGGAGGTGCAACCGCCCCTGACAAAGGTGGCATCGCCTGGGCTCGGTCTCTGAGCTCTGGCTGAGCGGTGCAACCGCCTGAGCTCGGTCTTCGAGCTCTGGCAGGAGGTGCAACCTCCCCTAACAGGAGGTGGCACCGCCCAGAGGCTCAGTCTTCGAGCTCTGCCAAGCAGTGCAACCGCCCCAATCAGGCGGTGCAACCGCCAGATCCCGAAATTCCGGGAATTGACAGTTTTGAGCTCCAAATTCAAACTAGGTTGGGGCCTATAAATACCTCACCCTTTCAGCACTGAAAGGGCACCCAGAAACCACCGAAATTCTGATTTTACTTTGTGATTTTTAGAGCTCAAAAGTGTTGTATGAGTTGAAAGTTCTTCTTCCTCTTTTCTTCCAAGTTCTAATCTGTTAAGAGAGGAAAGGAAATTCTGTAAGGGTTGTCTCCTAAGCCCGTCAAAAGGAGTGAAATTATAAAAGGGTGGTTGGCCTTCGCCTATTGAAGGAAGGCCTCTAATTGACATCGGTGACCTCGTCGGTGGAGGAAGCCAAAAGTGGAG
Organism: Musa acuminata AAA Group; assembly: GCF_036884655.1. Classification (NCBI taxonomy): domain Eukaryota; kingdom Viridiplantae; phylum Streptophyta; class Magnoliopsida; order Zingiberales; family Musaceae; genus Musa; species Musa acuminata. Next base: position 20,399,913 of record NC_088331.1, read on the forward strand.
TAGGTCAAGATTGACCGAACCACTCTAAATCTCAGTTTGCATTTACTTTGAGCATCTTATCTTTACTGCAAACCTCCTCAATAGCTTACTGCCTTCTGTGCTTTTACGAACGTGTTTCAAAGTTCAGTGCTTTCCGAATCGGCGTTTAGACGCAAATCAGTTTTATCGTACTAACATCATATTTCAGTTTGCGCTTACGTTCTGATTTCCATCATAACTGCAAACTGCCTTTATATCTTTGCTTTAACTGCTTCTCGCTTCATCTCAAGTTAAAGTGGTTTACGAATCGGCTTTCATACCGAAATCGCTTTTATCGTACGAACGTTGTATTTCAGTTTGCGCTTATATTCAGATTTCCATCATAACTGCAAACTGCCTTCATAGATTTACTTTAACGTCATCTCGCTTGATCTTAAGTTAAAGTAATCTTAGAATCGGCTTTCACACCGAAATCGCTTTTATCGTACGAACGCAGTTTTAAATCGTAGAAAGATTTTCACTGCACTAATTCACCCCCCTCTTAGTGCTCTTGATCCTAACAATACCTTTACGAAATGGTATTACGTTGGAAACAATTTTAATCATATGAAAGTTTTTGAAGATATCATTTTACCGTTGTACTAATTCACCACCCCTCTTAGTGCCGACCTCTTGATCCTAACAATTGGTATCATAGTCTTGTTTTTCATATTTGGTTTAACACCTAAATTGAAATGGCTCTTTTTAGCTTTCAAGAGGGTCACTCTCTCATTCGTCCTCCCTTTTTCAATGGGACGGACTACGCTTATTGAAAAACTCGAATGATAGTTTTCTTGCTTTTATTGAATCTCGATTTATGACACATAGTCGAATCCTATTTTAAAAGGTTTTCTCTTCCAATGAACCATTGAAATGATTTGGAGAAGAAGACTTTTTCTCTAAATGTAAAGTTTATGAATGCCTTATTTTACGGCTTAGACAAAAACGAGTTTAATCAGGTTTCTATGTGCGAAACGACCTTCGATATTTGGCATATTCTCAAAATCACACACGAAGGTACGAATAGAGTTAAAGATTCTAAGATCAATCTTTTAATGCATGATTTTGAACTATTTCATATAAAACCAAACTAAACCATTGGAGACATGTACACCCGTTTTACGGATATCGTCAATAGTTTAAAAACACTTGGTAGAAGTTCTTCGGACTTTAAACTCATTAACAAGATTTTACGATCACTTTCTAAAAATTGGGATTCAAAAATAATAGCAATACAAGAATCAAAGAACTTGAACAATTTTTCGATTGAAGAACTAATTGGTTCATTGATCACGTATGAAATGACGTGCAACGCACGTGAAGAACTTGAGAACTACCTTCTAAAGAACAGGAAGGATTTGAGACATAGAACAATTGAAGACCACTCGAGCATAAGCTCAAGTGATGGTGAACTTAAACTCCTCATGAAATTTAAAAAGTTCATGAAATAAAAATTAAAGAACGGAACTACTTGCTTTGAACACAAGAAGAAGAACACAAATTAGGATGAATCGAGCTCCTTCGAAGACGAGGAGAAAATCAACAAAGGCGAGGTGGTAAACTATGCCTTAACGGCATTCGACGATGAGGTAATCAAAATGCTCTTAATTTATTTCAAAATTACATGATGCTTTTCATGATGCATTTTTTTATTTAGTTTAAAAAAATTATTTTTTGAAAATTGCATGTTTAAAAATGTAATGCAAAAATTGGGATCATGCTAATGATTTCGAAAATGATAATAAAAAAATTATATGTTTAATAATAAAATCATTTTGTTTGAAAATGCCTTATGCCCAATGAAACCATCATTGATGAATATATTTTATGTTTAATGGTTTCTTTGGCTTGTATGCTTTATCATGATGAATGCTTTGAAAATAAATATTTGTATGGAAGGCTTGATGATTTTTTTTATGAACCTTATCTTTGGTTTTCAACATGATGTATGGTTTTGACATAAGAACAAAAATTTGGGAATGCTAATATAAAGTCAATTATATAAATTAAAACTAAAGAAGTTTAGATATCTTTAAGAATCAATTATGTTCAACGAAAATATTAAAAAGTTTGATATTGTACTTAATGATGCATGGATTTTGTATCAAAAGCTAAGCTTGAAAAGTTAGATTCACCTAAAAAGAAAAATACATATTTTATGATAAACAAATAAAATGATTCTGATTGAAAATATGAAATCATGCTTGATGAAATAATGTAATTTGTGATCATGCTTAATAAATTTATATTTCAAAATTATGCATGATGATTCTTGCAATTGATGGATTATTGATTTTTACGGTAATGAAAGTGGCTTTTTCTGTTTTAAATGTTGATGCATATTTTTATTTAACATAAATGAAAAAGGTATGCTTTTATGAAATAAATCACATGAATTGAAACAACTAAAAAGAGAAAAGTATTTTTCTTGAAAATTCTTTTTCTCTATCTTATTGACTTTGATGAATCTATTTGATCATCTTTTTATGAATATCTGGAAAATGATTTTGATTTGATCATTTGAATTTGAATGAGTTTTTATTCAAATTATGATCTTGATCTCTTGGAATTACTTGAGATATTTTTTTTCAAGATCTCTTCTTTGTACTCCTACGATATTTTCTTGGTATTTTATTTAAAGAAGAGATTTACTATATGAATCATGTCTTTTGATATTTAATTGGTCTTATCCTTCGTGATATGATTTCTTTGTATTTATGGCTTGTATGGCTTGAAATGTTTTGGAATGATGCATGCAACACTATGATTTTTTGAAATAATGTGAAAATCAATAATTATCATTTTATGAAATAATACTCTAGAATGATGATTTGGAATCATGCATGTAATGATAATTTTATATTTTATATACATGATGATTTGGTATTATGCATGCAATACTTTAACTTATGATAATGATGTATGCAATGATGAAATATTCATGATAAAATAATTGTTTTGACTCATGACTTGAATTTTCATCTATGCTATTTTTCTTTGTCATGATTTGAAAATTGATGCAAAAGGTCTTCCATTTTTTTTTTTGACAATGACAAAGGGGGAGCAAAACTTACTAGAAAGCAAATTTGCTAGCTTGCACAATTCGAAAAGAGGCAAACTAGCTAGCTTGCTAATCTCAAAAGTAAGAAATGCTATCTTATAATCTCAAGCAAAAGTGCTATTTTGCCTATCTAAACAAGCAAAAACTTGCAACTTGCACATTGCAAAAGAAAAGCAAATATGTCAACTTGCACATCTCAAAATTGCTAGCTTGTTTATGATTTAATCTGCGTTTTGAGTGACGCAGGATGCTTCAATCATGATGAGACAATTAAAGCAAGGAGAATCATGTTGTGCCGGAGGAAAACATGTCAGAAGATTGGATGTCGGGCCGGAGGATTGGTCGACGTATCGATAGAAGGCTTCGGGCCATGGATTCGAGTATCGCGTCAAGAAGAAAGGATATTACGCCAAGGATATCGGAGTTGCAAAGTCAACTGACCAATTAGGCAATAGGCCGCAACAGAGGATGATGCACTGAAGAATCGGACGAAGCGTTGAGGGACCAATGACATGCCAGACAACATGATTAATGCTTAGTATTAATTGTCTAGATCGAAGTATATTTTTATATGTGCAAGATTAACTACGATAGCAAGGCATGAAGCAAAATGAAGTCTTGGAGTCAAGGATGCGATTTCGTTGGGAGTTCAAGAGTTCGTCGGAAGTCCGGACATTCACCGAAAGTTCTATCGGAACCAACCGAGAAGTCTCGGAGCTTGCCAAAGAAGCTCATCGGAACTCGCCAAGAAGATCGTTGTGAAGTCCAGGAGCTTGCTGGGAGTTCGCTGGAACATTGCCGAGAGTTCGTCGAAAGTTCACCAGAAGATCGTGAGAAGAAACCAAGACATAGGGACTTGTTTAGCTTAGCAAATGTCTTTGGAATCGTAGTTAGCACGTAATTGGGTTTGGATTTGGGCCAACCCAATTAAGGGTCAGCTAGGCCCATGTAAGGACTGTGTTGGGCCTAATAAGAGGCCTAAATAGTGCCCCAAGAAGTCTCACCATTGTGGCATTGTCTTCGAGACTATGTCAGACGGTAGTACCGCTAGTTTGGGCGATTGTACCGCCCCTGGTAGGGTACCAAGTAGTGATACCACCCAGCATAGCACCTCAGGCGATGGTACCGCCAGACTAGGCGGTGGTACCACTCAGTGTAGTGTTAGTGTCAGATTGACATTGGCGGTGGTACCGCCCAACACAAGCAGTGGTACCACCCGTGCTTGGGAAACCCAGGATAAAATATTTTTAGGCTCCAAGTTTGAATCAACTTGAAGCCTATAAATACCCCTCTCATCCCTGGTTAAAAGTATACAAGCACAGAGTATTCAAAAGTAAGAAAACGCTACTACAATCTCTTTAGAAATTCCCTCCTCCACTCTAAGTTTAGAATTCTGTAAGAGGAGTGTGAGTGCTAGTAAGGGTTGTCTCCTAAACCCGTGAAAATGAGAAGAGGGGTGTAAAAGGTGGTTGGTCTTCGCCTATTGAGGGAAGATCAATAGTGATGCCGGTGGCCTCGACAGAAGAGGAATCGGCAAAGTGGATGTAGGTCATGATAACCGAACCACTCTAAAATCTTGTTTGCATTTCTTTGAGCAATTTATTTTAATTGCAAACCTCCTTACTTGCTCTTTACATCCACTACTCTCTTATGTACGCTTTCAAAGTAGTACCTTTACAAAACGGTTTTACGTCAGAAACAATTTTAATCATACGAAAGTTTTTGAAGATATTATTTTACCGCTGCACTAATTCACCCCCCCTCATAGTGCCGACCTCTTGATCCTAACAGAAATTCCAGAAAGCAATAAATCAAGCAATGGTCGGAGGATGTAATATTCAAATAGATTGTTACTTTAGGTATCTATTAAAAATCTACTTCACCTATACAAAATCCATTTGCGATGCAATAGTCCAAATATATCGTATTAAGCAATCTCGGTTGAAGCTATGGATACTTTGAATGCCAGGACCATTTTCCACTTTTGGAGAGCAAACAAATGACCATAAGACTTTGTGAAACCTTTTTAATATCTCCTTTTCAAAGAAAATATTGAATCTCGAATTTTGATGATGAAATCATTTATAAATTATTAGATCTAATCTATATGTTGAGAAAAGTGTGAAGGATTAACTATAATAGCACACAAAGCAGGTGTTGTGCTAGAGTCAAGATCGAGATCTCGTTGGAGAGTTTAAAAGTTCGTCGTAAGTCCAAACGTTCGTTGGAAGTTCTGTTGGAACCAACCGAGAAGTCCAGGAGCTTGTCAAAGAAGCTCATTGAAACTTGCCAAGAATATCATCGTAAAGTTCAGGAGCTTGTCGGGAGTCCACCGGAATATTGCCAGTAGTTCGTCGGAAGTTCGCCAGAAGCTCGCTAGAAGAGCAATCGATGTACTGGAACAAGATGCTCTGTCAATTGTCTTAATTATTGTAGTTAGTCCATAAATTGAGTTAGGATTGGGAGATAATCCCACTAACTTAGTTAGGGGCCAACTAGGCCCTTAATAAGGTTGAATTGGGCTGGATTGAATAGCCCATTCTGCCCCTGAAATCATGGCCGGCGGTGGCACCGCCTAGGAGACCCAGTCTCCCAAGTGGTCTGGACAGTGGTACCGCCCAGACTGGGCGACGGTACCACTTGCAATTAATACTGCTAGCGGTGGTACCACTTGCAGTTAATACTGCCAGCGGTGGTACCACTAGAGCTCGATCTCCGAGCTCTATCAAGTGATAGTACCACTTAGACTAGGCGGTGGTACTATCCAGTGTCAGGTGTCTGGCGATAGTATTGCCAATACCTTGGAAAATCGGAATGAGACTTTTTAGCTCCAATTTTGAAGCCAATTGGGGTTTATAAATACCCCACCTTTTTTTGCATGAAAGGGCACAAAAAGCATTGGCATAATCCTAAATTCTTGAGTGTTAAAGTGTTGTAAAAAGTACTAGAATCCTCCTCCTCCCTTTCTAAGTGTTGAGATCATTCAAGAGAGGTGTGAGACTTGTAAGGGTTATCTCCTAAGCCTGTGAAAAGGAAAAAGCATTGTAAAAGGTGGTTGGTCTTCGTCTATTGAAGGAAGGCTATTAGTGGACGCCGGTGACCTTGACGGAGGAGGAATCCGAAAGTGGATGTAGGTCACAATGACCGAACCACTCTAAATTCTGGTTTGCATTTCGTCTTGAACAATTTACCTTTCTTGCAAGTTACTTTACCTTCTTATTGCTTTCTCTATGCTCCCATACGCCTTCAAGTTAAAATATTTACGAAATAATTTTCGACGAAATCGGGTTTAATCGAAATGAAGACTTTTGAAATGGGAAAGTTTTCCGCTGCACTAATTCACCCTCCCCTCTTAGTGCCGCTCATGATCATAACAATTGGTATCAGTGTGAAGTCACTCTCATTTGGTTTAAAACCCAAGAGAGATGGCATTTGCTGGCAACCAAGAGGGTCACTCAATTACACATCCGCCCATATTTAATGGAATGGATTACATATATTGGAAGACTAGAATAAGGATTTTTTTGATTTCTATAGATTTTGAGCTATGGAACATTGTCGAAATGGTTTTCAAAAGTCTTCTCTTCTAATAAATGATTAGAATGAGTTGGAGAAGAAGACTTTCGCTTTAAACGCCAAGGCTATAAATGCATTGTTTTGTGCTTTAGATATAAACGAATTCAATCAAGTGTCTATTTGTGAAATGACTTTTGATATATGGCACACACTCGAAGTGAGTCACAAAGGCACTAGTAGAGTAAATGAGTCGAAAATTAATCTTTTAGTCCATACTTATGAGTTATTTCGAATGAAACCAAATGAGACCATTGGAGACATATACACTTGATTTATAGATGTCGTCAATGATTTATGAGTTTTTCAGATTTTGAACTTGTTAATAAAATCTTGAGATCCCTTCCAAAGAGTTGGAATTCTAAAGTAACGGTCATTCAAGAGGTTAATGATTTAAATAACTTTCCTCTCGAAGAACTAATCGGGATACTATTGACCTATGAAATAACTTGTAATGCTCATGAAGAGCTTGAGAACAACCTTCCAAAGAACAAGAATGATATGACACTAAGAACTCAAGAAGACTACTTAAAAGAAAATTCAAGTGATGAAGACTTTGATGTTGACTTAGCACTCTTGACAAGAAAGTTTTAAAAATTTTATAAAAATGAATAAATTTACAAATAATACTAAAAATAAATTTGAACCTAAGAAAGAATAAGTAATATGCTACGAATACAAGAAGCCGGGATATTTCAAGAGCGAATGTCCCCAAGCAAAGAAGAAATTGAAGTGTAGGAGCAAACCTACATCGAGCAAGTTGCTCACTATGTGCTAATGGGTATTGGAGATGAGGTAAGTAGTTCATTAGATGCAAGTTTATCTTTTAATGAATTACTATGCGCTTTACATGATTTATTTGATAAATGTAAATTAGTTAGCAAAAAAATATAAATTATTAAAAAAGGAACATGCTTCTCTTGTTAGTGATTTTGATAGACTAAAAATTGAGCATGATAATAGTTTAGCTCCTTACACAAAATGCGATCAATTAGAAACGCATAGAAAGGAAAACTTGCTGCTCAAAGAAACCTTAGAAAAATTTGAGGTTGGTAGCAAGTCCTTAAACATGATCCTTGCCAATAAGGGTCATGTGCTCATAAAAGAAGAGATGGAATCGGCTTTGTGAGTAACACTCATAAAAATCCAACCATCTTTGTTAAAGGCCCTACCTTGCATGTTTCACCCGAAAACAAATACAACTTTTATTACAAATTTGGACATGTTACATACAAATGTATATTTAAGAAATATAGTCTACATAAATTGATTTGAGTTCATAAAGGAACCTCAAATTACTCAATACAATATGATAAATTATGTAGGTCGATTTTTGAGGCACCCAAGGTCAAATGGGTACCTAAAAATCACCCTTTTTTGTAGAAATATTTACCATTATAAGCTAGGAGCAAGAGATGATACCTTGATAGTAGATGCTCAAGGCATATGATTGGAGATTAATCTCAATTTTCTAAGCTCACTAGCCTAGACGAAGTATATATCACATTCGGAGATAATAACAAGGGTAAAATCATTGGCAAATGAACCATAGTTAAAAAATCCAACTTCTTTATTGAAGATATATTGTTGGTTGATGTCTTAAAATATAACCTTTTGAATATTAGTCAATTGTGTGATAAAAGATACATTATTAGATTTGAATCTAATGCTTGCATTATTGAAAAACCATACAAAAACACATCTATGATTGCCCTAAATTAAAATAATGTATATAGTATCGACATTGATGATCTTTGTAATGAAATGTGTTTTTTGGTTTTGAATTATGATGCTTGGCTTTGGCATAGGAGATTATGTCATACTAGCATGAAACTAATCTCTCAAATCTCATCTAAAGTACTTGTAAGAGGAATTTCTCACATTAAGTTCGTTAAAGACAATGTGTGTGATGCATGTCAAGGAAAACAAATAAAAGGTAGTTTCAAACCAAAGAACCAAATAAGCACCTCTAGACTATTGCAATTGATACATATGGACTTGTTCAGACCAATTTCTACATCAAGCCTAGGAGGCAGCAAATATGCCTTTGTTATCGTGGGTGATTATAGTTGATACACTTGGACTTACTTTTTGACACACAAAAGTGATTGCTTTAGGCATTTTACTAAGTTTTGTAAACTTGTTCAAAATGAAAAGGGTTTTATGATTTCATCAATTCGAAGTGATCACGGTGGTGAATTTCAAAACCATAATTTTCAAGAATTTTGTGAATCTAATGGATACAACCACAATTTCGCTACTCCAAGAAATCCTCAACAAAATGGAGTAGTAGAAAGAAAAAATAAAAACTTACAAGAAATTGTTAGAACCATGTTAAACGAACATAACCTTCCCAAATATTTTTGGGTCGAAGCCGTAAATACGACATGCTATGTCATGAATAGAGTTCTGGTGAGACCATTACTCGCCAAAACTCATGAGTTGTGGAATAACAAAAAACCCAATGTTTCATATTTTAAAGTTTTTTGTTGTAAATGTTTTATCTTGAATGAAAAAGATGCTTTAGGAAAGTTTGATACAAAATCTGATGAAGAAATTTTGTTAGCTATTCTTCTATTCCAAAGCATTTCGTATTTTTAACAAAAAAACTTTGGTTATAGAAGAGTCTATTCATGTTAATTTTAATGAAGTTTTCGAAGTTAAGAAAAATGATTTTGATGATGATGTTAATTTTAATGCTTTGAATTTAAATGAAACCCCTTCTCCATCTAGTAATTTGGATACATCTTCTTCTAAAACATCCTTACCTAAGGAATGGAAGTATATAGATGCTCATCCTAAGAATCTAATCATATGAGACACATCAAAAGGGGTTCAAACTCATTCTTCTCTTAAGAATTTTTGTTTCAATGCTACTTTTCTCTCCCAAATTGAACCTAAATGCATCGATGAGGCCTTGAAAGATGATTCATGGGTTATCGCAATGCAAGAAGAGTTGAATCAATTTGAGAGAAATGAGGTGTGGAAGCTTGTTCCAAGACTAAATGACCATTTAGTTATTGGTACTAAATGGGTCTTTAGAAATAAACAAGATGAATTTGGTATCATAGTTAGAAACAATACTAGATAAGTGGCCAAGGGTTTCAACTAAGAAGAACGTATCAATTATAAAGAAACCTTCACTCTTGTGGCATGATTAGAAGCCAGAAGGATACTCCTTGTCTATACTAGTAGTAATAATTTTAAGTTATTTAAAATGGATGTTAAAAGTGCTTTCCTTAGTGGCTTTATTTATGAAGAAGTTTATGTTGAACAAACTCTCGGATTTGAGAATGATAATTTCCCTAATAATGTGTTTAAAATGACTAAAGCTCTCTATGGATTGAAACAAGCCCCAAGGGCTTGATATGAGAGACTTAGCTCATTTCTTATTCAAAATAATTTCTCTAAAGGCAAGGTCGATGCCACATTATTTATTAAAAATTTTAAAAATAATTTTTTTATTGTTCAAATTTATATTGATGATATTATTTTCGATTCTATGAATGAATCTTTATGTGAATCATTTGCAAAGAGTATGAGTTTAGAGTTTGAAATAAGTTTGACGGGAGAACTAACCTTCTTCTTAAGTTTACAAATCAAACAACTCAATGATGATATTTTTCTTAATCAAACAAAGTATTCATTAGACTTATTAAAATGGTTTAATATGGATAGTTAAAAGGCTATAAATACTCCTATGAGTACCTCCACTAAATTAGACATTGATGAAAGTGGAGAAAGCTTTGATCAAAAAGCTTATAGGGGCATGATAGGTAGTTTACTATACCTCACTGTAACTAGACTGAACATCTTGTTTAGCGTAGGACTTTGTACTAGATTTCAACCTAATCCTAAGATATTTCATCTTAAAGTAGTTAAAAGAATTCTTAGATACCTTAAAGGAACTACTAATCTAGGATTATGGTATCTAAAATATGAAAACTTCGAATTGATTGCTTATGTTAATGTGGATTTTGCTGTATGTAGATTAGATAGAAAAAGCACATCCAGAATACGTTAATTCTTAAGTCATGCACTTGTCTCTTGATCTTTTAAGAAACAAAACTCGGTTGCACTATCTACAACCGAAGCCGAGTACATAGTTGTGAGTGCATGTTGTGCACAAGTTGTGTGGATGAAAAACACTTTAGAGGATTACAAGATTGACCTTAAGAACATTCCTATAAAATGTGATAACACAAGTGTAATATGTTTAACAAAAAATCTCATTCAACACTCTAAATATAAATATATTGACATTAGACATCATTTTATATGAAATCATGTTAATAATCATGATGTAATTTTAGAATTCATTGATACAAAATATCAATTGGCCGATTAGAAATGTTAAGTTGTCCAAATGCATGAATTTGATGTATATCTTTTCCAAACATTCTCGGTTCTTTAAAACTTTCATGAAATTATTTCATAAATAAGGCTTTCATGAAATTCGAAATATGAATATACTAAGTATCAAATTTTTAATGAGAAATGGATTTGATTTATGAAGGTTTATTTATGGAATTTCTCTTTCATAAGATGCTTCTTTCACATAAATTATTTCTTACTCTTCTCATGAAAGAAGAATTTCTATGAATTTTTAAGTATGAGATGATCACTCGCAAGAATGAGGATTTGATTTCACATGAATATTTTGATCCTTTTCATGAATTCCCTTTTTTTTTGTCAAAATTTAAGCATGGTTTAATGAAATTTATTTATTGTTTTTGACTTAGTTCAAATCATTTCACAAATTTGGTTCTTAATGGATTCCCTCCTTACCTTCCTTCCTCTTCTTCATGCAAACTTTTTGATGACAAAGGGGGAGAAGTTGATAGAATCTATCACTTTAATTTTGATATTGAGAATTTGTGAATGTTACTATGCAATGATACAATATCGATTGGATAAATTAGTTTAATACATGAATTTTTTTTTGTTACCACACTTGCATTGTTAAATTGTTCTCCTTTTTGTTGATGACAAAGGAAGAGAAATAACACCAAAACGTGCTAAATTGATAACAAATTGACATTGTAGATGTATGCAATGTATCTTATCATAAATGCTTATCATAATCACTTTTATGCTTTATGGTATGCTTGAAATATAATTGAAATTGTCGTATACATTGCAACACATCACAAATGCTTGAAACATATCAAAGTGTACTTTATATGCATTGTAGATAAACGTCTTTCATTATGATAAGATATCTTGAGCTTAGCTTGCTATTTTATAATTGATATCTTGTCATGGAATGATGGATTGCTATCTTTGTCATCTTGATATATTTTATATTTGAAATACGTATCATACTTGAAAATGATGATTGTCTATCATTAGACTTGAAAATGGATGTCATGCCTTGATATCATTTTTATTGATAAATATGTGGTATCATATTTTGAGAATGTTAAATCATGATAGAAATCATGATGTACATGTTGATAAGTTTAAATGAACTTAACTTATCGATTTGATACTTGAATTCAAAGGCATTGAATTCAAAAATGTCTTTTCTCAAAGTGTGGCATATAGATAGGGGGAGTTAATGATAACTTCGTCATCAATTGATTGCCATCATAAAAAAGGGGGAAATTGTTGAATCTTGGATTTTGATGACAAAATCAATTGTAAATTGTTAGATCTAATCTATATGTTAAGAAAAGTGTACAGGATTAACTACGATGGTAGTAAGACACACAGCAGGTGTTGTGCCGGAGTTAAGATCGAGACCTCGTTGGGAGTTCAAGAGTTCGTTGGAAGTCCAGACGTTCATCGGAAGTTCTACCGAAACCAACCGAGAAGTCCAGGAGCTTACCAAAGAAGCTCATCGGAACTCGCTAAGAAGATTATCGTAAAGTTTAGGAGCTTGCCGAGAGTCTGCCGGAACATTGCCGGCAGTTCGTCGGAAGTTCTCCGGAAGCTTGTTGGAAGAGCAATTGATGTACCGAAACAAGATACTTTGTAAATTATCTTAATTATTATAGTTAGTCCATAAATTGAGTTAGGATTGGAAGGTAATCCCACTAACTTAGTTAGGGGCTAATTTGGCCCTTAACAGGGCTGAATTGGGCCAGATTGAACAGTCCATTCAGCCCCTAAAATCATGGTCGACGGTGGCATCGCTTGGGAGACCCAGTCTCCCAAGTGGTCTGGGCGGTGGTACCGCCCAGACTGGGTGGTGGTACCGCTGGCAGTTAATGTTGCTAGCGGTGGTACCACTAGAGCTCGGTCTTCGAGATCTATCAAGTGGTGGTATCGCCTAGTGTCATGTGTCAAGCGGTGGTACTGTCCAATAATGACAGTGGTACTGCCAGTACCCCCAAAAATTGGGATGAAACACTTTTTGGCTCCAATTTTGAAGCCAATTAGAGCCTATAAATACCCTACCGTTTTCTGCATGAAAGGACACGAAAGTATTTGCATAATCTTGATTAGTGCTGCACTTCAAAGACTCAAGATTATGCCAATACTTTCGTGCCCTTTCATGAAGAAAAGGGTGGGGTATTTATAGGCCCTAATGGCTTCAAAATTGGAGCCAAAAAGTGTCTCATCCCGATTTTTTAGGTACTGCCAGTACCACTGCCATTACTGGATGGTACTACCACCTACAGTCCAACAATGGCGAAACCACCACATAGTCTGGGCGGTATGACCGCTTGATAGAGCTCGGAGACCGAGCTCTAGCGGTACCACTGCTTGACAAGTGTTGTACCATCACCTGACAGGGGCGGTACCACCGTTGGTAGCATTAATTGTCGATTGTACCACTGCTCAGAATTCCTAGGAAATCGGGTCTGCCAGGCGGTGCCACCGCCGGCACTAGCAGTGCCAGCACCGACCGTGATTTCAAGTGCTAAATGGGCTATTCAATCCGGCCCAATTTAGCCCTGTTAAGGGCCCATTTGGCCCCTGACCGAGTTAGTGGGATTACCTCCCGATCCTAACTCAACTAATGTTCTAATTACGATTAAGGCAAGCAATTAGTCCAGTATGTCGATTTTTCTTTCTGTGAACTTCTCGGCGAAACTTTCGACGAACTTCCGGCGAACTCCCGATGAACTCTCAGCGATCTTCCGACGAACTCTCAATGAGCTCCCGACACACTTCCGGTACATCGTTCGAATTTTTGACTCTGGCCCATTATCTGCTTTATGCCTTACTGCTATCGTAGTTAATCCTATATACTTCTCTCAACACATAGATTAGGTCAAATAATTCACCAATTGATTTTATCATCAAAATTCGAGATTCAACAATCTCTCACTTTTTGATGATGACAACCAATTGGTAAAGGAGTTAACCTTAACTCCCCCTATCTATATGCCATATTTTGAGAAAAGATATTTTTGAATTCAAGACTTTTGAATTCAAGCATCAAACTGATAAGTTATTATTCAATCATGCACAGCATTTTCAAATTTATACTTATCATGATTCACTGATTCAAAATATGATACCACGTATCCATTTTCAAATTTCGAAAGATGATACAAATGACAATTCATCATGGTATAAATTGTAAATAGCAAGTTAAGCTCATGATACCTCATCTTAACAATTTGATACGAAATCAAGTATGATACTAGGAATGAAACATTTAAAAGTAATCATGTCACATAAGTAATTATGCCACATTATGGTATATTTCAAGTAAACATTTGATATTTTTCAAGTATTTGTATTTAATGATACCAACCATATTTCAAGCATTTATGATAAGATACAAGCATATTTACGATAAGATACATTTCATATATTTATAATACCAATGCCAATTGGTCATCAATTTTACCATATTTTGGTATCATTTCTCTCCCTTTGTCATCAACAAAAAGGAGAACAATTCAACAATACAAGTGTAGTAAAAATTCAAGCAACTTTCACACTAATTTATCCAATCAATATTGCATCGTTGCATGGTAACATTCAAAAGTTCTTAGCATCAAAAGTTATCAACATTAAAGAGATAGATTCTCTCCCTTATCATCAAAACTTTACGTAAAGAAGAGGAAGGAAGGTAAGGAGGGAATCCAATCGAATTTGTGAAATGATTTGATTCAAAATATCATGTGAAATCAAATCGTCATTCTTGCAAGTAATCATCACACACTAATATTAATCTTTCAATGATCAAGATATTCATCGGAATTCATAAAATTCATCTTCCATGAGTAGAATAAGAAAGAATTCATAGGAGAGGAGTATCATATGTGTTAAATCTCGGATTTTGATGATGAAACCAATTAATAGTGTTTATGATTTAATCTACATATTGAGTGACATAGGAAGCTTCGATCAGGGAGAGAATTAAAAAGCAGGAAGAATCGTGTTGGGCTAGAGAGAAACATGTCAGAAGATTGGACGTCGAGCCGAAAGATCAATCGACATATCGGCAAAAGGCTTCGGGCCATGGGTTCGGGCATCATGCCAAGAAGAGTAGTAATTACACCAAAAAAATCAAAGTTACGAATGTCAACTAGCCGATTGGGCAATAGGTCGCAAGAGAGGATGATGCGTCGAAGATTCGGATGAAGCACCGATAAACCAATAACATGCCGGACAATATTTGATTTAAGCTTTGTAATAATTATCTACATCAAAGTAGGTTTTATTTGTGTAGGATTAACTATGATAGTGATCAAGGCATAAAGCAAAATAAAGTCCTGGAGTCAAGAATGAGACTTCGTTGGGAGTTCGAGAGTTCGTCGGAAGTTCGAACGTTCGTCGGAAGTTCTGTAGGAATTGACCGAGAAGTCTAGGAGCTTACCATAAAAGCTCATCGAAACTCACTAAGAAGATCATCGTGAAGTCTAGGAGCTTGCCAGGAGTCCACTGGAACATTACCAAGAGATCGCCGGAAGTTCGTCGGAAGAAACCAAGACTAACCGGAACAAATTTGCTTTGTGTATGCCTTAGAATTCATAGTTAGCACATAATTGGGATTGAAATTAGGCCAAACCCATTAGGGACTAGTTGGGCCCATATATGGATTGTGTTGGGCCCAATGAAAGGCCTAAACAGTGACCCAACATGTGGCACCGTCGTGACACAATCTCTGAGACTATGTAAGGTGGTGGTATTGCTCAGACTCAGTCTCCAAGGCTTTCAAGCGGTGGTACCACCAGTCTAGGTGGTGGTACCGCCCAAACATAGTCTCCCAAGCAATGGTACGACTAGACTGGGTGGTGGTACCACCTAGGGTTAGTGCTGCAGGCGATGGTACTGCCCAGCATAGGCGATGGTATCACCAAGACCTGGGAAACCCGAGATAAGACCTTTTTAGGCTCTAAGTTTGAATCAACATGAGGCATATAAATGCCCCTCTCATCCGTGGTTAACACACACACAAGTGAGCATGCAAATTAGGAAAAATACTATTGTAATCTTGAGAGTTCTCCTCCTATTGCCTAAGTGTTTAGAATTTTGTTTAGGGAGAAGTAAGTGGGGTTATAAAGGTTCTCTCCTGAACCTATCAAAAGGAGAATCGAGTTGTAAGGGTGGTTAATCTTCGCCCATTGAAGGAAGATCATTAATGGATGCCAGTGGCCTCGATGGAAGAGGAATCGGTAAAGTGGATGTAGGTCACAACGACCAAACCACTATAAAACTCGGTTTGCATTTACTTCTTACAATTTACCTTTACTGCAAACTGCCTTACTTACTGTACTCTTCCGTATGCTTTCAATTTAAGCATCTTTACGAATGGATTTTATTATAAGAAGATTTTTGAACCGATGACTTTTATCCATTATACTAATTCATCCCCCCCTCTTAGTGCTGAATCGTTCCTAATAGTTGGTATCAGAGCCACGTTATTTCTTATTTGGTTTAACACCCAAGAGAAATGGCTCTTTTTGGATTTCAAGAGGGTTTTTCTATCGTTCGTCCTCCTATGTTCAATGGGATGGACTACACTTATTAGAAAACTCGAATGAGAGTTTTTTTGCTTTCTATAGATTTAAACTTATAGAATATCATTGAAAATGGATTTCAAAAGTCTTATACTCCAATGAATGAATGGAATAATTTGGAGAAGAAAATTTTTTCTTTAAATGCTAGAGCTATGAATGCTATATTTTATGCTTTGAGCAAAAATGAGTTTAATCATGTTTCTATTTGTGAAATGGCTTTTGATATTTGGCATACACTTGAAATCACATATGAAGGCACTAGTAAAGTTAAAGATTCGAAAATTAACGTTTTGATACATGATTTTGAATTATTTTGGATGGAACCAAGTGAGACTACTAGAGACATATACACCCGTTTTACAGATGTCGTCAATAGTCTAAAAGTTCTTGGTAAAAGTTTTTCGAATTTTGAACTTGTTAGTAAAGTTTTACGATCACTTTCTAAAAATTAGGATTCGAAATTAATGGGAATCTAAGAATAAAAGAACTCCCTCACGAAGAACTTATTGGGTCTTTAATTGTTGGGAAATCTGGGGGCGACATCATATGCAGAGCAGAAGAACAAGAAAACAAAATCCCTATTCCCAAAGAGATATTCGTCGTCGTGCAAAGATTGGTGCGCAAAATCCACGAAACTTAAAACAACATATAGAGTAGATTATGTTACCTAGGAAGATCGTATATCTCTGTTTCCTTCTAGATTTTTATGAGAGGGTGAAGGAGGTCAAGCGTCCTCCTCTCTAGCGATAATCCACACAACAGGGCTATGACGATGCTCCTCAAAACTCCAGGCCTGCTCTAAGGTGGAGAGGGGGAAGAGAATAGGAGAGGCAAGCAAAAGCTCTAGCCTATGAGGCTCCCTATCCCTCTAATTTATAGAGGCCCCCTGTCAAAACCTAATAGATCCTCCCCTAGTGGGTATTCGATATGCATCCAATTACCCAAGCCTTTTCGATTAGTGGATCTCTATCCAATAATCTCTTATGGGCTCTTATTGGATCTCGTCCATGGGATCTAATAATTTAGGGGCTTATTGGATATCCAATAAGATAAGAGCTCTGGCGGATATCTCATATCTGAACCTCTACTCATCGCAATGCCTACCATATGTGTGTCACCCTCTAGGCCCAATATCGAGTTGACCGTAAGTTATACCTGTCAGAACTCCTTCTAACTTAGTGAATTATTATCTCTATAATAATTCACTCGACTCATCGACTACGGATGTACTAGGCCACTACGCTATAGTCCCTAGACGATATAAGGGAAACCGATCCATTAGACCTATCTATCCTCAGTTACCGTGTACCTATAGTCTCTCATCCATCTAATATCCTAGAGACCGTATATCGAGCATGGTGCTGTCAGACCCATACGGTTTCTACTCGAGTCTCACTCTAATCAGATTCTCCTGGAGAACTCTTTATCTCTCAACCCGAATGACCCTGGCCAGGGATTTATCTAAGCAAGAATATATGGGATATTCCTCTTATGATGCCAAGAGTGGATGATCCTCTATCGACACTCAATAGCCCTCGTAAGGTCGATTGTCACTCCTAGTGACCAACTGTACTAGATCTAGGACATCCAAACCTATAAGTATGGTATCAAAAGAGTGGAGCACTCATATAGGACATCCCTAGTGTCTCAAGTCTAAGGATGAAATATACCACTAGGACTACGGAATCATTGTCTGACAATAAGACATCATCAACCATCTAGCATTCCAAAAGCGGATCAATCAGTGAACTCATTCTCCAATGAGCACCTATATTGTATCCCTAGTGTCCCCACACGACCAGCTATGAGACCAACTGCATCCATCATATGGACGGGTATACAGCACACCAGTCTGTCCGGTTATCACGATGTCCCTTTTGAGTAACCTATGACTGAGATTATTTATGATCTGTGTTTAAAGATGAATCAGTATCATTATTGAGATCTCATCACGATACGATTCCCATTGCACGAATCCAAGGACATCACAATATATACATACATATATGTAATAATCAATATAAAGTGATAAATACCAAAATATAATAAATAAAAAGATTCCATGTCTAGTCACACGTGCCATCACTCATATGATTGGCTTGCTAGGCACCTATGACTAGCAATCTCCCACTTGACCTAAAGTCAATCACTTATGTGTCTGATTCCTATCAGACCCCTATGACGCTCAAAGACAATTTAACACAACGGCTTTGTCAATGGATCTGCAATGTTATCTTCGGATGAAACTCTTTCTACTGCTACATCTCCTCGGGTTACGATCTCTCTGATAAGGTGGAACCTCCTTAGAATATGTTTAGATTTCTGATAAGACTTGGGTTCCTTCGCTTGAGCAATTGCCCCGTTGTTGTTACAATATAAGGAAATTGGCTCCTCACTATCCGGCACAACTCCCAAATCTATGATGAACTTCTTCACCCAGACTCCCTTCTTTGCTGCATCTGATGTAGTAATGTACTCCGCCTCTATGGTCAAGTCAGCAGTAGTATCTTGCTTGGAACTATTCCAGAACACTGCTCCTCCATTCAAGGTGTACATATACCTTGAATTTGACTTGCTATCATCGACATCAGACTGAAAACTCGAGTCTGTGTAGCCTTCAACCTTGAGGCTACTACCTCCATATACTAGTAAAAGATCCTTAATCCTTCTCAAGTACTTAAGGATAAACTTCACTGCTTTCTAGTGCTCCAAGCTTGGATCCGCCTGATACCTGCTCGTGACACTCATAGCATGTGCTATATCAAACCTAGTACATAGCATGGCATACATGATAGACCCTATCGTTGAGGCATAAGGTATCATATCCATGTTCACCCTTTCTTCTGGAGTCTTTGGGGACAAACTCCTAGAAAGCGATATCCCATATCTCATCGGTATGAGACCTCTCTTGGAATTTTCCATGCCAAACCTTTTGATAATGGTTTCTATGTACCTGGAATGAAACAAGTCAAGCATCCTCTTGGATCTATCTTTATATATTCGAATCCCCAAGATATAGGATGCTTCCCCTAAGTCCTTTATGGAGAAATATTTAAATAACCAAGCCTTTACTGTAGATAACATTCCTACGTCATTCCCAATGATCAGGATGTCATCCATATATAACACCAAAAATATGATATCACTCCCACTTACCATCCTGTACACACAAGGCTCATCTTCATTCTTAACAAAGTCATAAGATCTGATTGCCTCATCATGTTCCAACTTCGGGAAGCTTGCTTTAGTCTATAAATGGATCTAAGCAACCTGCACACCTTATCTGGGAAGTTCTTAGACACGAATCTCTCAGGTTGTATCATATCCTCCTCCTCGAGGTTCCCATTGAGAAATACAGTTTTCATATCCATCTACCAGATCTCATAATCATAGTGTGCTACAATAGCCAATAGAATTCAGATGGATTTTAGCATTGCTACGGGTGAGAATGTTTCGTCATAGTCAACACCTTGCCTTTGATGATACCCCTTAGCCACTAGCCTTGCTTTATAGGTCTCTACCTTTCCATCTACTCCGATCTTTTTCTTAAAGATCTACTTGCAACCGATGGGTACAATACCTTCGGGTGCATCAACTAGGTTCCAAACCTTGTTGGAGTACATAGAATCCATCTCAGAATTCATGGCTTCTTGCCACTTCCCGGAGTCTATACTCATAATAGCCTCCTCGTAGGTCTGAGGATCAATATCCTCATTATCTTCTCCTCTAATATGTCCCACATATCTCTCAGGAGGATGGGATATTCTGTCGGACCTACGTAAGATTGGAACTTGTGTGTTAGGTACCTGAACAGACTCGGGCTATAGAGTGGTGCTTGAGTTAGGTTCTCCAACCTAGCTCAACTCTTTCATGCTCCCATTGTCTCTACCAAGAATGTGTTCCTTCTCAAGGAACATTGCCCTCTTAGCTACAAAGACCTTTTGGTCCTCGAGATGATAGAAACAATACCCATAAGTTTCCTTGGGGTATCCCATAAACTTGCACCGCTCTATCCTCGATTCCAACTTATCGGGGTTGTATCTTTTAACGTGGGCAGGATAGCTCCAAATCTTAACAATCTTAAGATCGGGCTTCTTCCCTTTCCATATCTCATCTGGTGTAGACATTACTGACTTAGTTAGAACTCTGTTTGGAAGGTAAGCTACGGTCTCTAGGGCATATCCCCAGAATGAGATGGGTAGGTCAGCGAAACTCATCATGGACCATACCATGTCTAATAGTGTACGATTTCTCCTTTCAGATATACCATTGAGTTGAGGTGTATAAGCAGGTGTCCATTGGGATAATATCCCATGTGTTGGGAAATCTGGGGGCGACATCACATGCGCAATGGAAGAACAAGAAAACAAAATCCCCTATTCCCAAAGAGATGTTCGTCGTCGTGCAAAGATTGGTGTGCAAAATCCGCGAAACTTAAAATTGCATATAGAGTAGATTGTGTTACCTAGGGAGATCGTATATCCCTGTTTCCTTGCAGATCTTTAGGAGAGGGTGAAGGATTTCAAGTGTCCTCCTCTCTTGCGGTGATTCACACAACAGGACTGCGACGACGCTCCTCAAAACTCCAGGCCTGCTCTAAGGTGGAGCGGGGGAGGAGAATAGGAGAGGCAAGCAAAGGCTCTAGCCTATGAGGCTCTGAATCCCTCCTATTTATATAGGTTCCCCTATCAAAACCTAATGGATCCTCCCCTAGTGGGTATTGGATTTGTATCCAATTACCCAAGCCTTTTAGATTAGTGGATCTCTATCCAATAATTTCTCATGGGCTCTTATTGGATCTCGTTCATGGGATCTAATAATTCAGGGGCTTATTGGATATCCAATAAGATAGGGGCTCTAGCGGATATCTCATATCTGAACCTCTACTCATCGCAATGCCTACCATATGTTGTGACCCTCTAGGCCCAATATCGAGCTGGCCATGCGTTATACCTGTCAGAACTCCTTCTAACTTAGTGAATTATTATCTCTATAATAATTCGCTCGACTCATCGACTACGGATGTACTAGGCCACTACGCCGTAGTCCCCAGACGATATAGGGGAAACCAATCCATTAGACCTGTCTGTCCTCAGTTACCGTGTACCTATAGTCTTTCATCCATCTAATATCCTAGAGACCGTATATCGAGCATCGTGCTGTCAGACCCATACGGTTTCTACTTGAGTCTCGCTCTAATCGGATTCTCTTGAAGAACTCTTTCTCTCTCAACTCGAATGACCCTGGCCAAGGATTTGTCTGAGCAAGAACACATGAGATATTCCTCTCATGACGCCGAGAGTGGATGATCCTCTATCGACACTCAATAGCCCTCGTAAGGTTGACTGCCACTCCCAATGACCAGTTGTACTAGATTGGGATATCCAAACCTATAAGTATGGTATCAAAAAGTGGAGCACTCATACAAGACATCCTTGGTATCTCAAATCTAAGGACTATATACACCACTAGGACTATGGAATCACTGTCTAACAATAAAGCATCATCAACAATCCAACATTCCAAAAGCCGATCAATCAGTGAACTTATTCTCCAATAAGCACCTATACTGTATCCATAGTGTCCCCATATGAGCAGCTATGAGACCAGTTGCATCCATCATATGGATAGGTATACAACACACTAGTCTGTCCGTTTATCATGATGTCCCTCTCGAGTAACCTATGATCGGGATTATTTAGGATCTGTGTTTAAAGGTGAATCAGTCTCATTATTGTGATCTCATCATGATCTGATTCCCATTGCACGGATCCAAGGATATCACAATATATACACGCATATATTCAATAATCAATATAAAGTGATAAATGCCAAAAATATAATAAGCAAAAAGATTCTGTGTCAAGTCATACATGCCATCACTCACGTGATTGGCTTGCTGGGAACCTATAACTAGCAATCTCCTACTTGACCTAAAGCCAATCACCTATGTGTTTGATCCCCATCAGACCCCTATGAAACTCAAAGACAATATGAGACAACGGCTTTGTTAGTGGATCTGTAATGTTATCTTCGGTTGGAACTCTTTCCATCGCTACATCTCCTCGGGTTATGATCTCTCTGATAAGGTGGAACCTCATCAGAACATTCTTAGATTTCTGATGAGACCTGGGTTCCTTCGCTTGAGCAATCGCCTTGTTGTTGTCGTAATATAAGGAAATCGGCTCCTCACTATCCGGCACGACTCCCAAATCTATAATAAACTTTTTTACCCAAACTCCCTCCTTTGCTGCATCTGATGCAGTAATGTACTCCACCTCTGTGGTCAAGTCAGCAGTAGTATCTTGCTTGGAACTCTTCCAGCACATTGCTCCTCCATTCAAGGTGTACACATACCCCGAATTCGACTTGCTATCATCGACATCAGACTGAAAACTCGAATCTGTGTAGCCTTCAACCTTGAGGCTACTACCTCCATATACTAGTAAAAGATCCTTAGTCCTTCTCAAGTACATAAGGATACACTTCATTGCTTTCCAATGCTCTAAGCCTGGATCCGCCTGATACCTGCTCGTGACACTTAGAGCATGTGCTATATCAAGCCAAGTACATAGCATGGCATATATGAAAGACCCTATCGTTGAGGCATAAGGTATCATATCCATGTTCGCCCTTTCTTCTGGAGTATTTGGGGACATGCTCCTAGAAAACGATATCCCATGTCTCATCGATATAAGACCTCTCTTGGAATTTTCCATGTCAAACCTTTTGACAATGGTTTCTATGTACTTGGACTGGGACAAGCCAAGCATCCTCTTGGATCTGTCTCTATAGATCTGAATCTCAATATATAGGATACTTCCTCTAAGTCCTTCATGGAGAAGTGTCTAGATAACCAAGCCTTTAGTGTGGATAGCATTCCTACGTCATTCCCAATGATCAGGATGTCATCCACATATAACACCAAAAAGGTGATAGCGCTCCCACTTACCTTCCTGTACACATAAGGCTCATCTTCATTCTTAACGAAATCGTAAGATCTGATTGTCTCATCAAATCTTATGTTCCAACTTCAGGAAGCTTGCTTTAGTTCATAAATGGATCTAAGCAACCTGCATACCTTATCTGGGCAGTTCTTGGACATGAATCCCTCAAGTTGTATCATATATATCTCCTCATTGAGGTTCCCATTGAGGAATGCAGTTTTCACATCCATCTGCCAAATCTCATAATCATAGTTTGTTGCAATAGCCAATATAATTCGAATGGATTTTAGCATTGCTACGGGTAAGAAGGTTTCATCATAGTCAACACTTTGCCTTTGATGATACCCCTTAGCCTCTAGCCTTGCTTTATAGGTCTCTACCTTTCCATCTACTCCGATCTTTTTTTTAAAGATCCACTTGCAACCAATGGGTACAATACCTTTGGGCGTATCAAATAGGTTTCATACCTTGTTGGAGTACATAGAATCCATCTCAGAATTCATGGCTTCTTATCACTTCCCAGAGTCTATACTCATAATAGCCTCCTCGTAGGTCTAAGGATCAATATCCTCAACATCTTCTCCTCTAATATGTCCCACATATCTCTCAGGAGGATGGGATATTCTGTCGGACCTACGTAAAGTTAGAACTTATGTGTTAGTACCTAAATAGACTCGGGCTATAGAGTGGTGCTTAAGCTAAGTTCTCCAACCTCGCTCAACTCTATCATGCTCCCACTGTTTCCGTCAAGAATGTGTTCCTTCTCAAGGAACACTGCTCTCTTAACTAAAAAGACATTTTGGTCCTCAAGATGAAAGAAATAATACACATAAGTTTCCTTAGGGTATCCCACAAACTTGCACCGCTCTGTCCTCGATTCCAACTTATCGGGGTTGTGTCTTTTAATGTGGGCAAGGTAGCCCCAAATCTTAACAATTTTAAGATCATGCTTCTTCCCTTTCCATATCTTATATGGTGTAGACACTACCGACTTAGTTGGAACTCTGTTCAGAAGGTAAGCTGCGGTCTCTAGGGCATATCCCCAGAATGAGATAGGTAGGTTAGCGAAACTCATCTTGGACCGTACTATATCTAATAGTGTACGATTTCTCCTTTCAAACACACCATTGAGCTAAGGTGTATAAGAAGGTGTCCATTGGGATAATATCCCATGGTCCTTGAGGAACTGAGTAAATTCTGTACTTAAGTACTCACCTCCTCGATCTGATCAAAGAGTCTTGATACTCTTTCCAGTCTGGTTCTCTACTTTATTCTTATACTCTCTGAATTTCTCAAAGGCCCCGGACTTTTACTTCATTAAGTACACATATTCATACCTTGAGAAATCATTAGTAAAGATAACGAAGTAGGAGTAACCACCAATGGCATGAGTTGACATGGGTCCATATGCATCACTATGTATGAGTTCCAACAGTTGAGTGGCTCTCTCTCCAGTTCCACTAAATGGAGAGTTGGTCAGTTTTCCATGAAGGCAAGGCTCGCAAGTGGCATATGACTGATAGTCGAATGGATCTAGATATCCATCATTTAACAACTTTTGAATCCTTCCCTCATGGATGTGACCTAGCCTACAATGCCACAGGTATGCACTGTTCACCTCATCTTGTTACCTCATTGACACACTTACATTCATGATATATGGAGTAGTATCTAGCATAAATAAACCTTTATACAATATTCATCTCTCCAATCTCCCCTTGGCTTTGCTAGAATCTACAATAAATTGTAGATATGATAAGCAATACTAGTATCCAATACCAATGCACTATCACAAAAATCTGACAACTGGAGATTAATCATGAATGTACCTGAAGCTTCTCTAAGCTTCTATTTTGCCCTCTCTATAAGGTACTCTTTGTAGTTCCTCTTCCAGTGCCCATCTTTGCCACGGTGGAAGCACTAGCCTTTGTCCTTTGCTGGGTCTTTCTTAGCAACTTTTGCTTTACCTGGTATGCTCTTGCCCTTTCCCTTCTTAAGGGACTTTTCTGTTTTTCTTTTCTTTCTGGTCTCACCAGTGTAGAGAACTGGCCTCTCTTTCTTAATAGTACTCTCTGCCTCCCTCAAAATATTGAGGTGCTCTAGGAGAGTCACCTCAAGCTTGTTCATATTAAAATTCATTATGAACTGTGAAAAGGAATCTGGTAGGGACTGAAGCACAATGTCCACACACAAGTTATCCTCTAGGACCATTCTTAGACCTGTGAGTTTCTCTATCCACTCAATCATCTTTAGGACATGGTTCTGAACCGGTGTCCCCTCAGTCATCCTAGCACGGAAGAGACACTTGGATATCTCATATCGCTGAGTCCTTCCCTATTCCTCAAACAATTTACGGACATATAGGAGAATGGATCTGGCATCCATCTTTTCATGTTGTCTCTATAACTCAGGAGTAATAGAGCCCAACATATAGCATTGAGCAAGAGTGGAGTCATCAATGTACTTCACGTAGCGAGCGATCTCATCCTCGCTTGCCCCATCCTCGGGCGTAGGCATCACTGTATCAAGGACGTACATGATTTTCTCCGCCATGAGAATAATTCTTAAGTTACGGAGCCAATCCATATAATTTGGACCAGTGAGGCGGTTGACATCAAGTATGCCAATCCATATAGTGGAACACTCATACAAGACATCTTTGGTGTCTCAAGTCTAAGGACCAAATACACCACTAGGACTATGAAATCATTGTCTGACAATAAAGCATCATCAACCATCCAGCATTCCAAAAGCGAATCAATCGGTGAACTTATTCTCCAATGAGCACCTGTACTGTATCCATAGTGTCCCCACACGAGCAACTATGAGACCAGTTTCATCCATCATATGGATAGGTATACAGCACACTAGTCTGTCCGGTTATCACGATGTCTCTCTCGAGTAACCTATGACTGAGATTATTTAGGATCTGTGTTTAAAGGTGAATCGGTCTCATTATTGTGATCTCATCACGATCCGATTCACATTGCACGGATCTAAGGACATCACAATATACATATGCATATATCCAATAATCAATATAAAGTGATAAATGCTAAAATATAATAAGCAAAAAGATTCTGTGTCAAGTCACATGTGTCATCACTCACGTAATTGGCTTGCTGGACACCTATGCCTAACACTATGGTCCTTAAGGAACTAAGTAAACTCCGTACTTAAGTACTGATAGAACCTTGCAGATTCTAAACTTGGGGTTGATCGCTTTAGGGGATCGGCCACCTTGGAACTCTATAGGGGTTCCTCCCTCCAAGTTGCTGCTCAAAGGCTGCAGAAAAGATTCATCTATTGCTTAAGAAAAGAGAAGGAATATATGGCTATTTATAGGGCTTCTAAACCCTAACTCATAATAGAACTCCTACTTAAGACTCGTACTTCTAACCAACTCCTAATAGGACTCCTACTCAAGACTCCTATTCCCTTACAACTCCTAATTCTTCTCTAAGAAAAAACCTTCTACATGAATGTCCCTCTCAATTAGGACTCTCCTAGCTAGAGTCCTAATAGAATGTCCCTCTCAATTAGGACTCTCCTAGCTAGAGTTCTAACAGACCCGCCCTCTTCAAATCAGCCTTGTCCTCAAGGCTGAGATTCCATGAACTCAGGGAACCGGGTCTTCAGATCCTCATATGGTTCCCATGTGGCGTCTTCAAGTGGTAGATTATTCCAATGCACTAGTACTTCAGTAGAGGGATGTCGGCGACGCATCACGATCTTACGATCGAGGATAGCTTGTGGTTGGGCTTGAATAACTCCATCCTCAATTGTGTTGGGCAGTTGGATCTGGGGTGACTCGTGTTCTCCCAACTTGGGCTTTAGGCATGATACATGGAAGACAGGGTGAATTTTGGCATCCTCAGGTAATTTAAGTTTGTACGCCACGGCTCCAATACACTCTATGATCTGATAGGGCCCATAAAAACGTGGGGATGGCTTCATGGAGGCTCGAGTGTTGATAGAGAGTTGCTTATATGGTTGTAAGCGAAGATAAACCCAATCTCCCACTGAAAATTCTCTTTCACTTCGTCGTGTGTTGGCTTGCTGCTTCATTCTGGCTTGAGCGGTAGAGAGATTATCTTTTAACAGCTGTAAGAGTTTGTCCATATCAATCAATTCTTGGTCAACCTGATCTACCTTGGTCGAGCCAATTACATACTTTGGAATTACAAGGGTTAGTCGACCATACAATGCTTCATAAGGGGCACATTTTATAGATGAATGATATATAGTATTATAACACCATTCGGCCAAGGGAAGCCATTTCGCCCACTCTTTTGGTCGGTCGCTAGCGAAATACCGGAGGTACGTCTCTAAGCACCTATTTACCACCTCTGTTTGGCCGTCAGTTTGTGGATGATACGCTGTGCTCATCTTGAGTTTGGTGCCTTGTAACTGAAATAACTCGGTCCAAAATTTACTAGTGAAGATCCTGTCACGATCACTTACAATGGACCTTAGCATCCCATGTAGTTTAACAATATTTTCTATGAAAATCTGGGCAATACTAGCAGTAGTGTAGGGATTTCTCACAGCACAAAAATGAGCATATTTCGTAAGTCGATCAACCACCACGAGAATCATGATTTTACCTTTGGAAGATGGCAGCCCTTCAATGAAGTCCATGGAGATGTCAGTCCACACTGAGTATGGAATGGGCAGTGGTTGTAGCTTCCCTGGATTTGCCACAGTTTCACCCTTGTGCTGTTGACATACATCACATTGTACCACATATTCAGCAATAATTTTTTTCATCCCTCTCCAATAAAAATTTTGCTTCACTCTTTTGTAGGTTCTTAGAAATCTAGAGTGCCCTGCTGAAGGTATGGAGTGCATTTCATGCAAGATGATTGTGATGCAAGGGGAGTCAGGTATAAGCACAATGCGACCTTTGTAGCGTAGATCCCTCGAATCCCAGGTGTAGTGGGTTATTGCACTTGGATCCTCCTCCAATTTTTTTATGATGTTGCTGATCTCTGGATCCTTCTTCCATTCTTCCCTAATGTCATTGAGGAGACCGGTGGTAGGAAGGGAGATGGCTGAAACCTTAGCTTATTCAGGTAGCCGTGAGAGTGCATCTGCAATAACGTTTTCTTTCCCCTTTTTGTAAATAATTTCATAATTAAATCTAAGAAGTTTGGTTACCCATTTTTGCTGCTTAGGGGATGATATATTTTGTTCCAAAAAATACTTGAGGCTTTTATGGTCAGTTTTAATTTGAAATCGTCGGTCGATCAAGTAGGGTCTCCACCTCGTTACTGCGTGTACAATGGCAAGCATCTCATTATCATATACTGACATATTTTGATGGGAGGGAGATAATGCCTTGCTAGTGTATGCGAGTGGTCAACCATTTTGCATGAGAACGACTCCAATTCTGACTCCAGATGCGTCGACCTTAATGATGAAGGGTCTATTGAAATCTGGTAGCGCAAACACCGGCGTCATTGTCATGGCTGCTTTAAGTTTGTCGAAGGCAGTAGAGGCTTTGTCCAACCATTGGAAAGCATCTTTTTTTAGTAAAGAAATGAGTGGTGCACTGATCTTCCAATAGTCCTTAACAAATTTTCGGTAGTAGCCCGTTAGTCCAAGGAACCCCCGCAGTAATTTCACGTTTGTAGGTTTCGGCCAGCCTTGCATGGCCTCAATTTTTGTTGGGTCTACCGCCACTCCTTCTTCTGATATTATATGCCCAAGGTACTCTACTTTTTGCTGGAGGAAGCTGCACTTTGGTTGCTTAACAAAAAGAGTATTCTCCCGAAGGATCGTCAAAACAATCCGTAAATGTTGAAAGTGAGTCTCAAGAGAAGGGCTGTAAACGAGAATATCATCGAAAAATACCAGCACAAATTTACGAAGAAAGCTCTGAAATATATCATTCATGAGACTTTGAAAGGTTGAAGGAGCATTAGTGAGTCCAAAAGGCATTACCAAGAATTCATAATGGCCATCATGTGTGCGAAATGTAGTTTTTGGAATGTCATCGTCACATACCCGAATTTGGTGGTAATCGGATTGGAGGTCCAACTTCATGAAGACTCGAGCTCCTTTCAATTCATCAAGAAGTTCATCCACCACTGGTATTAGGTACTTGTCCTTGACGGTGATGCCATTTAATGCTCGGTAGTCGATGCACATCCGCCAAGTTCCGTCCTTCTTGCGTACAAGTAGCACCGGTGAGGAATAGGGGCTGCAACTTGGCCGAATCACCCCTGTTTCAAGAATCTCCTTTACGATCTTTTCAATTTCATCTTTCTGGAGGTGAGGATATCGATACGGTCGAGTGTTCGCTGGTGGCTTGCCCGAAAGGATTGGAATTCGATGGTCATGTTGCCGAGAAGGAGGAAGACCGCACGGTTCAGCAAATATGTCGGCAAATTCAGTAAGCAATTGGGCAAGATTTTGATCTTCAATTTCTATTTTCTTCTCTTCTGGTTATGGTTGGAGATGCATCAAAAGGCCACCATTTACCTTGTGCAAAACTTTCTCCATTCGTTGGGTCGAAACAGTGGCTACGTTGCTTCAGCGCTTCCCGCGCAGGATGATCTGTTTGCCCTTACAGTAGAATTTCATAATTAATTTAGAAAAGTTCCAAGAGACATCACCTAGTATAGTCAGCTATTCTATACCAAGCACTGCCTTATAGTCATTGATTGGTAGGAGGAAGAAATCAGTGATAATTTCTTGATCTTGCAGTAATAGTTTCACCTGCAGGCATCTTTGGTCGCACTTTAGGATTCTGCCATCGGCAACCTTTACATCGAACTTCCTACAACCTTCAATATGCAGTGTCATTCGAGCAGCAACCTTACTATTCAGGAAGTTATTAGTGCTACCCGTGTCGATGAGAACAGTGATCGGCTGTTGTTTGAGAAGGCCTCCAACTTTCATCGTTTGCGGATTTGAGTAGCCGGCTAGTGCGTGTACCGTAATATTGGTCGGTTGTGGCTCTTCTTCCATATCTTCTTCTTCATATTTAAGGCTCTCTTCTAGATGTTCAATGACCTCTTCTTCTACTGGTTCAATCATAAGAACTCTACCTTTTTTACAGCGATGCTCGCGGCTCCACGGCTCGTCGCAATGCCAACATAATCCCTTCGCAGATCGCTCCCGAAGTTCTTCTCTTGTTAACCTTTTCGGTGCAGGGACTCGGTTAATAGTAGGGGGTCTGAGGGCTTTAGTATTGTAGGTCATGGAGTGATCCTAGTCCTCCGGGCTTCATGGTTCAATCGCTCCTCTTGAAGTTATGCGAAAGAGATGGCTGCCATAAGCGTGTATGGTTGTCGTGCCTTAACTTCTCCC
Source organism: Musa acuminata AAA Group (assembly GCF_036884655.1). Lineage (NCBI taxonomy): Eukaryota > Viridiplantae > Streptophyta > Magnoliopsida > Zingiberales > Musaceae > Musa > Musa acuminata. The sequence continues at coordinate 20,430,755 of NC_088331.1, forward strand.
TGGATCTCCGGCTTTAAGCCTTCAATAAAGGTCCCCAATAGTTGTTTTTCAGACCAATCACGAGTTTGATTAGATAACCTTTCAAACCTAGTTTGGTACTCTTGAATTATGGAGGTTTGTCGGATCTTTGCTAGTTGTCCGTCAATGTTCTCGTAATAAGTTGGTCCGAAGCGGATCAGCAGTCCTTCTTTGACTTTATTTTGAGGTAAACAACTTAAATGAAACTCCTTTACTTTATTTTAAAATTATTTGATTATTTTTTATGAATTATTTTAAAATTAGTTAGTAAAAAAATATAAAAAATAAAAATTATAAACAAAATATCATGCTTCTTTTTCTAGCTATTTTGAAAAAATGACCATGAAAATTGCATGTTTTATGAAAATACAACAAAATGATGCTTGTACACCTAGTAAGATTAATCTTATATTTAAGAAACAATAATGTGTATCATGTTGTGATACCGGGGAGGGTAAAAATGCAGAATGGATTTCGAAAAAACACCAATAGAATAGTTGTTCATATAGAAATTGTCACAGAAGGCAAGGAACGAACTCTTGAAGAAACTTCGGTAAAACGAAAAATAGCTCACCACCAAGTTTAAAATAAAAAAGGATACAGAAAGATCACTACCCTAATGACAATAAACATGGATACAAAACTGAAAGCAAAAGACTCACCACTCAAGGACACATCCAAGAGATACAGAGTTTAAAAGAGCACTCCAAGAGAGCTTCTACCAATATCCTTAGTTTACTAAAGTCCTTTCTAAGCCCTAAACCCCAAAATAAATACTAGTGCATGAAACAACCCTTCATGCATAGGAAATTTCGAAATTAAGTGCTTTACAACTGCCAACCAACTCCATTAATGTATTCCTTTATCTAAGGAATATGCTGATGAGCTGTCTTATCTGAGTAGGCTAAGTTGAAGATTATGTAGCAATATTGTTGGCTGAAAAAAATATCATATTATCAGTATGGTCCATATAAACAGATTATAGCAAATTAGACACTCCCATGTCAATCTCTCCCGGTTGAAAAAGACTTGTCCTCAAGTTCTTGTTTGTTTCGTCATCATGATTATAAAAATGACTTAAATCAACCACATTAAATGTTGGGGATACTCCGTAATCTTTAGGTAGCTCAATCTCATAAGCATTTTTGCCAATTCTCTTAAGCACCTTGAATGGACCCAGCCTTAGGTTTCAGTTTTCCAAATTTTTCCGGCGGAAGCCTCTCCTTCCTTAGATGAATCCAGACCAAATCACCTGTATTAAACTCCACAAGTTTTCTATGTTTGTTAGCAGCTTGCATGTACCTCTCATTTTGTTTCTCAATGGTTGCTTTCACACCCTCATGCAGCTTCTTTATCTGCTTAGCTCTTTCATCAGAATCTCCACTAAATTGCTTTGTTGTAGAATGAGGGATTAAGTCCAAAGGACCAGCAGGATTAGCACCCTAAACTACCTCAAAAGAACTCTTACCAATACTATGATGCATAGAACGATTGTAGGCAAACTCAATTTGTGGAAGAATGACATCTCATTGCTTAATATTCTTGCCAACATAGCTTCTAAGCAAATTTCCCAAGCTTCGGTTTGTTACCTCAGTTTGCCCATCGGTTTGTGGATGATGTGAGCTGCTGAAATTCAAAGAAGTACCCAGCTTCCTCCAAAGAGTTCTCCAAAAATGACTAACAAATTTTGAATCTCGATCAGACACCATAGTTCTTGGAATACCATGCAATTTAACAATCTCCTTAAAATATAAATCAGCAATATGAGATGCATCATTTGATTTATTGCATGGAACAAAGTGAGATATTTTTGAAAATCTGTCAACAACAACCATGATAGAATCCTTGTTCCTTTGAGTTCTTGGTAGTCCCAAAACAAAATCAAGACTCACATCCTCCCATGGAGCATTTGGCACTGGCAATGGAGTGTACAAACCAGAATTTTGACTTCTTGTTTTTGCCAAATGACACAATCGGCATTGCTTCACATGTCTATCCACATTTCTGAACATTTTAGGCCAGTAGAAATTTGATTGAACAAGAGCTAGAGTCTTGTCCCTACCAAAATGTCCTCCCAAAACACCACCATGAGCTTCAGCTAGAATTACTTGTCTCAAAGAACAAGATGGAACACACAAAGCATTAGCTCGAAAAAGAAAACCATCAAAGATAAAAAATTATTGAAAGGAACCTTATTTATAATTCTGCCATATCGAGCCGAAATTCACATCATTCTCATATAGATCTTTGAATGTTTCAAATCCAACCACTTTGACTTCCATTCCTGATAATAAAGAATGCTTTCTGCTCAATGCATCAGCAACTACATTTTGAACACCAAATTTGTACTTGATTGTAAAGTTGTAAGATTGTAAAAACTCCACCCAAGCTGCATGCCTCTTGTTTAGCTTGTGCTGGTGATTAATGAACTTTAATGCCTCATGATCAGAATATAGAACAAATGGCTTGGCAAGAAGATATTGACTCCAATGAGACAAAGCTCGATAAATAGCATAAAACTCCTTATCATAAGTAGAGTATTTCTTTCTCGTATCATTCAGCTTTTCACTAAAAAATGCAATGGGCTTTCCGTCTTGACTCAAAACAGCACCAATTTCCACATTAGATGCATCACATTCAACTTCAAACACATTATTAAAATTTGGTAGAACTAAGATAGGAGCTTCAGTAACCTTAATTTTCAAAAGTTGAAAAGCATCATTAGCTTTACTAGTCCATTTGAATTTATCACATTTCAGACATTCAGTGATTGGAGCGACAATAGAGCTGAAACCCTTGATAAATCTTTTGTAAAATGAAGTTAAGCCATGGAAACTCCTCACATCATGCAACGAAGCAGGTGTTGGCCAACTGAGAATAGCCTCTACCTTACTTTGATCCATCATGATTCCATCTTTTGAAACAACATACCCCAGAAACACCACATTAGAATTAAAGAAATCACACTTCTTTATATTAGTATAAAGCTTTTGATGCCTCAAAATAAGAAAGATCTCTTTCAGATGATTCATATGCTCCTCTTCACTCTTGTTGTATACCAATATATCGTCAAAATAAACTACAACAAATATTCCAATGCATGGCTTAAGTATGTAATTCATAAATCTCATGAAGGTGCTAGGAGCATTAGATAGCCTAAATGGCATAACCAACCATTCATATAAGCCTTCTCTAGTTTTAAATGGTGTTTTCCACTCATCTCTGGGTCTCATTCTTATTTGGTGATAGCCACTCCTCAAATCAATTTTTGAGAAAATATAAGCACCACACAATTGATCAAGTAAATCATCTAACCTTGGAATAGGAAAGCGATAGTCCACTATGATTTTGTTGATGTTGCGACTGTCCACGCACATTCTCCAAGAACCATCCTTCTTAGGCATTAACAAAGCTGGAACCGCACAAGGACTCATGCTCTCCCGAATTAACTCTTTTTTTACCAATTCATCAACTTGCCTTTAAAGTTCTTCATGCTCCTTGGGACTCATTGTATATGCTGCCTTATTAGGTAGAATAGCCCCCAGAATAAGATCAAAGTGATGCTGGATATCTCTCAAGAGTGGAAGGCCATGTGAAATCTCTTCTGGTATAACATCTTGAAACTCTTCCAAGATTTGTTTCATGATTTTTGGTGTCTTCTTGTGTTGTTCATTTTCTTCTACTACTAGTAGAGCCATAACATAACCACCCTTGTCTAATTCATCTTTGCATTCACCATAGGACATAAAAGCGCTAACTTTCTTTTTTGGTGCACTGATTTCGGATGGTTGTAATGGAGCTAAAATAATCTTCTTTTCATTCACCTAAAAGAATAAGTATGTTTGTAGCCGTCATACAATACCCTTCTATCATAATGCCAATGTCTTCCCAACAGCAAATGACAAGCATCCATAGGAGCAACATCACACCATACTTCATCTTTATAATACTTGTCAATAGAAAATGAAACTAAACATCTTTTAGTTACATTGATGTCATTTTCTTTTTGCAGCCAACATAACTGGTATGGATGTGGATGAGGGATGGTGTCCAACTTTAGCTTTTGTACCATCTCCAAAGATACTACATTCTCAAAGCTACCGCTATCGATGATCACCAAGCATACTTTGCCAAGAGAAGTGCATTTAGTGTGAAACACATTTTTTCTCACCCAACTTTCATCGTCGGCCACAAATGACACTTGTAAACTACGTTACAATACAATAGACAAACCATGATCAGCATAAGTAATCTCTTCCTCATCATCATCGTATTTTGGTTCATCATTAGTTTCATCTTCTCCTCCATCACTATGATCATCAACCAAAGTTACAATCCTCCTATTTGGACAATCTGATGCGATATGCCCAAAACCATGATATTTGAAGCATTTTCGGCCACTTGGGGTAGAAGAATTAGGTGTTTTTTGCTGCCAGCAGATTCTTCACCCTTTTCTTGCACCTTCGATATCACCTTGCTTTAAACAGTAGGCTTTGAACTTCCTCCTTTTGTATATCCTTCTTTTGAGTCATACCGAAAACTCTTTTCAAACTTCTGTTGCATTTCAACTTTTAATGCCAGCTTGCTCACATCATTTAAAGACCAATATGGATGTAGCTGAACAACTTTAGCAATCTCATACTTCAGACCTCCTAAGTATCTTGCAATTGTTTGCTCTTCCGGTTCCACAAGCTCTCCTTTTAACATCAAATTATCAAATTCTGCAGTGTACTCCTCTACACTAAGATTTTTTTGCTTGAAATCATGTATTTTGAGAAAGATCTCTTGCCTATAATTATGAGGTAAATATTTTCTCTTCAACTCCCTTTTCATTTTCTCCCATGTAACGATCTTACTCTTCCCCTCATGTTCTCTTTGTTTCTTCATATTTTCCCACCAAAAAGATGCATTCTACTTGAGTTTGAGTGCCACAAGTTTGACCTTCTTTTGTTCTGGTGGTTCATGAAAATCAAAAATTCTTTCTATTGTATTAAGCCAATCGATAAAGTCATCAACATTTATTTTACCTTCAAATTCTGGAATATCAAATCTGGGGTTATATTTATTCTGCCACTCGTCTTGGACTTTATTTCTTCTCCGACATCTTCTTGACTCCATTGGAAGATGAGGTGTATCATCATCAGAAGTACACTCTCGAGTGTCATTTTCATGCTAGTTGTGTTTATCTTCATGGTCGCTACCTTCACCAACTACATCTTTTCCATTCCGCCTTACCATGATCTCTAGCCTTTAGCTCTGATACCAAACTGATACCGGGGAGGGTAAAAATGCAGAATGGATTTCGAAAGAACACCAATAGAATATTTGTTCAGATAGAAAATGTCATAGAAGGCAAAGAACAAACTCTTGAAGAAACTTCAGTAAAATGAAAAATAGCTCACCACCAAGTTTAAAATCAAAAGGGATACAGAAAGATCACCACCCTAATGACAATAAACAAGGATACAGAACTGAAAGCAAAAGACTCACTACTCAAGGACACATCCAAGAGATACAGAGTTCAAAAGAGCACTCCAAGAGAGCTTCTGCCAATATCCTCAGTTTTCTAAAGTCCTTTTTAAGCCCTAAACCCCAAAATAAATACTAGTGCATGACACAACCCTTCATGTATAGGAAATTTCGAAATTAAGTGCTTTACAGCTGCCAACCAACTCCATTAATGTATTCCTTAGCCATGAAGAAAAGCACCATGATACAGCTTTACAGGTGCCAGCCAACTACATTAATGTATTCCTTTGTGCAGGGAATATGCTGATGAGCTGTCTTATCTGAGTAGGTTGAGTTGAAGATTATGTAGCAATATTGTTGGCTGAAAAAAATATCATATTATTAGTATGGTCCATATGAACAGATTGTAGCAAATTAGACACTCCCATGTGAAGTTGAATTTCGTATTACTTTTCGATTTTGATTGAAGATGTCTTATGCTTCATGTTTTAATGAAAATGCTAAGAGATTTGATAACATGCTTAATGAGTTTATCTTTCGAAATTATGCATGATGATTTTTGTGATTAATGGATTATCAATCTTTGCCATAATAAAAGTTCTTTTTCGGTTTTAAATATTGATGCATATTTTTATTTGGTATAAATGAACAAGGCATGCTTCTATGAAATAAATCATATGAATTGAAACAACTAAAAAGAGGAAAGCATTTTTCTTGAAAATTTCCTTTTCTCTATCTTATCGATTTTTCAGTAAAAGACTGATAAAGTTATTTATGCCATTTTGAATATCTTGAAAGTGATTTTGATGATTTGTTGATTTGAATTTAGATGAGTTTCATCTAACCATGATGTTTATCTTGATTTCTCGATATTTATAACTTAAGATTTACCCTATATGAATCAAGATCTTTTATCCTCGATGTTTCTTTTTGCTATCTACCATCTAAATGAATCCTAATTTTTTGGAATTACAATTTTTATGATTCATATTGAATTGAGAGATATTATACATGAATCGAGATCCTTTATGTGTTCTCTCATAACACCTTTCGCTATAGGAATGTCTTTATCGATATCATGATCTTGAATTTCCGATATTGATACTTAAAATTTTTCTATGAATCAAGAACATATTTTTGAACTCCCATGTTTCTTTTTTGTTATTTACTAAAAGAGAGATTTGTCAAGATAAATCATGTCAGTTAGTATTCATGGCTTAATTCTTCATGATCTTTGATATTTTATCTTTCATAATATGATTTTTATATATAATTCCTTGTATTTATGAAGTATTTATCTCATCACCCAACTAATTTTTTGATATTCTTCATGTGATGATATGAAATTATGCATGAAATACTCATGATATTATGTTGATGCATACAAATGAGAAGTTATGATCATGCATGGTAGGATATAATGTAATTTGATATTTTAATACCATCATGATTTGAAATACTTATGATTTGGAATGATGCATGCGATATTATTTTTTTAATGAAATGGTGTGAAAGTCAACAATTATCATTTTCTGAAATGATACCATATTGTAATTAAGAATTATTTTTTATCTTTGTCATAATTTAGAAATTGATGTAAAGGGAAAAGAATTATAAAATTGTATTCTTCCCTTATTTTTTATAATGAGAAAGGTGGAGAAAAGTTACTAATTTACACATCATAAAGAAGCAAAAAGCTTGCTAATCTCAAAAGATACAAAACTTTACCAACTTTTATATATGTAAAATTTGCTAGCTTGCATGTTCCAAAATTATGTAAAATTTACTAAATTTACTAGCTTGCACAAGTTAAGAAAATGCAAAAACATGCTAACTTGTTCATCTCAAAATAGAAGCAAAAATTGCTAACTTGCATATTTCAAGAAGCAAAAGTTTCTTTCTTGAACATCTCAAAATTGCTAGCTTGCATGTTCTAAAATGTTGTAAAATTCACTAGCTTGTATGATGTAGAACTTGCTATCTTGAACATCACCAAGAATTGCAATCTTACAATCTCAAGAGAAACAAATGTGCTATCTTGCAAATCTCATGAAGCAAAACTTGTAACTTGGACATTGCAAAAGAAAACAAGAATTGCTAGCTTGCACACTTCAACAAGAAGCAAAAATGCTATCTTGTATTCTTTTTTGAAAACTTGCTAGCTTAAACATTGCAAAGAAAACTAAAACATGCTAACTTGCTAATCTAGCAAAATTTACAAACTTGCAAAACTCAAAATTATTGCTAGCTTGCATATAAAATGATGTAATTTTTTTGCTACCTTGTGCTTTGCCAAGGAAGCAAAACATTGAACTTCTCAAAAGAGAAGAAAGAAAATTACTTGCTTGCATTATTATATTTATAATGCAATGATTTGAAACTTGCTAAATGCACTTCTCCTTTTTGTTGATGACAAAGGGGGAGAAGTTATGATAATGATCATGCATGGAATGATGTATTGTAAATTTTGTTAGGATCGAGAGCACTAAGAGGGGGGGGGGGTGAATTAGTGCAGCGGAAATCTTACAGCGATTAAAAACCAAAAGCTGCGTTTGTTCAAAAACTATTATGATGCAAAAGCAAATTCTCAGTTTGTATCTAAGTGCAGTTTGCGTCTAAGCGCAGATTGCGTCTAAGCGCAGTTTTGCGTCTAAGCGCAGTTTTGCGTCTAAACTCAGATTTACGTCTAAATGCAGATTTACGTCTAAACGCAGATTTACGTCTAAACGCAGTTTTACGTCTAAACGTAGTTTTACGTCTAAATGCAGATTTACGTCTAAACGCAGATTTACGTCTAAACGCAGTTTTACGTCTAAACGTAGTTTTACGTCTAAACACAGATTTACGTCTAAACGCAGTTTTACGTCTAAACGTAGTTTTACGTCTAAACGCAGTTTTACGTCTAAACGCAGTTTTACGTCTAAACGCAGATTTACGTCTAAACGCAGATTTACGTCTAAACGCAGTTAGACGCAGATTTACGTCTAAACTTTGAAACTCGTTTGTATACTCGCAGAAGGCAGTATGCAGTTGAAACCAAGACGTAAACGTAAACTGAAATCTGATGATTGAGCGAAGAAAGCCGATTTACGTCTGAATGCAGTTTTACGTCTAAATGTTGAAACTCGTTCGTAAAATCGTAGAGGACAGATTGCAGTTATTAATAGGATTAAAATGTAAGCGTAAACTGCAAGGAAGCTCGTTCGTAAATGCACGGAAAATAGTTCTGCAGAATCAAACGTAAACGTAAACTGTAATGTATGAAAATACGAGTTTACGTCTGAATGCAGATTTGGAAGAATAGCACTTAGAACTTGTTCGTGAAAGCGCAGAGAGCAGTAGTGATGAGGGAGGTTTGCAGTAATGATAAAGTGCTCGAAAGTAAACGCAAACCAGAGATTTAGAGTGGTTCGGTCAGCCTTGACCTACTCCACTTTTGGCTTCCTCCACCGATGAGGTTGCCGACGTCAACTAGGTGCCTTCCTTCAATGGGCGAAGGCCAAACTTCCCTCTTACAATTTCTCTCCTTTTAGCAGGCTTAGGAGACAACCTTTACAGACCTTTCTCTCCTCACTTTACAATTGAAAACTTGAAGAACAGAAGGAGGAGACTTAAAGGCTTTACAACACTTTTGAGCTCTTTAGATTCACAGAAAAGATCACGATTTCGGTATAGGTCTGTATCTTTTCAGTGCTGAATGGGTGGGGTATTTATAGGCCCCAACCCAATTCAAAATTCGAGCTCAAAACGATCAAATCGATCAAATCCCAGAATTCTGGGATCAGGCGGTTGCACCTCTCGACTGGAGAGGTGGCACCGCCTGGCAGAGCTCGAAGACTGAGCTCTGCCGATTGCTTCTCTCTGCCAGAGCTCGAAGACTGAGCTCGATGGTTGCATCACCTGGCAGAGCTCGAAGACTGAGCTTGGTGATTGCATCACCTGGCAGAGCTCGAAGCTGAGCTCGGTGGTTGCATCACCTGGCAGAGCTCCAAGCTGAGCTCAGGCTGATCCACCTCTCTGCCAGAGCTCGAAGACTGAGCTTGGTGAATGCATCACCTGGCAGAGCTCGAGACTGAGCTCAGGCTGATGCACCTCTCTGCCAGAGCTTGAAGACTGAGCTCGGTGGTTGCATCGCCTGGCAGAGCTCGGAACTTGAGCTCTGGCGGTGCAACCTCTTGGCTGGGGCGGTTGCACCTCCCAGCCTTGCAGCCCTGGCGGTTGCACCTCCTGGCTGGGGCGGTTGCACCTCCCAGCCCCACAGCCCAGGCGGTTGCACCTCCTGGCTGGGGCGGTTGCACCTCCCAACCCCACAGCCCAGGCGGTTGCACCTCCTGGCTGGGGCGGTTGCACCTCCCAACCCCACAGCCCAGGCGGTTGCACCTCCTGGCTGGGGCGGTTGCACCTCCTGGTGCAATCAGGGTCCGAATGGTTCACTCCATTCGACCCACTTTGAATCTTTTCAGGGGCCCAATTGCCCCAAGATTAAGCTAATGGGATCACCTCCCATTTTCATGCTTAATCATCATGCTAACTACGATTATCTCTAAGACAACTTCTGCAGCTTTGCTCCGATGCGTCAATCGCTTCTTCCGGCGAGTTTCCTGCCAACTTCCGTCGATCAACCGATAACCCTCGGTGATCCTTCTGCGGACATCCGGCATACTCCTGGACTTTGCGACGATCCACTTGGCGAGTTCCGACGAGCTTCGCTTGGCAAGCTTTTGGACTTCTCGGATCTGTTCTCTCTGAACCTCCGACGACCGTCCGAACTTCCGTCGAACTCTCGAACTCCCAACGTGATCATGATCTTGACTTCGGCGCAACTCCTGCTGCTTGTCTTACTCTCATCGTAGTTAATCCTGCACACTTATCTCAACACATAGATTAGATAACAAATGACAATTGACTTCATCATCAAAATCCGAGATTCAACAAATTTGATTATGCATGATTTTATGATGATGTGTTGCAAATATTCTTGATTAAAGTTGCTTTGACTTGAATTCATTTTGAATTTAAGGTTCATCTCACACATGGCATATTGTTAGGGAGAGTTTGTTTAAACTCCGTCATCAGTATGTTGTCATCAACAAAAAGAGAAAAATTATTGAATTTCGGATTTTGATGATGAAACCAATTGATAGTATTTATGATTTGATCTATGTTTAGAGTGACGCAGGAAGCTTCGATCAGGGAGAGACAACTAAAAAACATGAAGAATCATGTTGGGCCGGAGAAAAATATGTCAAAAGATTGGACGTCGAGCCGAAGGATCGGTCGACATATCGGCAAAAGACTTCGGGCCATGGGTTCGGGCATCAGACCAAGAAGAGCAAAAATTATACTAAGAAAATTGGAGTTGCGGAGGTCAACTGGCTGATTGGGCGATAGGCTATAAGAAAGGACAATGCGCCGATGAACCAATGACATGTCAGACAACATTTGATTCAAGCTTTATAATAATTATCTAGATCGAAGTAGGTTTTATTTGTGCAAGATTAACTATAATAGTGATTAAGGCATAAAGCAAAATGAAGTCCCGAAGTCAAGAATGAGACTTTGTTGGGAGTTCGAGAGTTGGTCGAAAGTCCGGACGTTCGTCGGAAGTTCTATCGGAATTAAACGAGAAGTCCAGAAGCTTACCAAAGAAGCTCGTCAGAACTCACCAAGAAGATCATTATGAAGTCCAGGAGCTTATCGGGAGTCCACTGGAATATTATCGAAAGATCGCCGGAAGCTCGCCGGAAGAAACCAAGACTAATCGGAATGGATTTGCTTAGTGTATGACTTAGAATTCGTAATTAACATATAATTGGGATTTGAATTGGACCAACCCAATTAGGGGCTAGTTGGGCCTATGTATAGACTATGTTGGCCCAATAAAAGGCCCAAATAGTGACCCATAATGTGGTACCGTCATGGCACAGTCTTCGAGACTATGTCAAGCGGTGGTACCGTCGGTCTGGGTGGTGGTACTGTTAGAGATAGCCCTAGAAAATTTACCAAAAGGTAATTTTGGCAACCCAACAAAGACAATAAAGCGAAAAAATAAAAGCGACAAGAACACCAGATTTACATGGTTCGGTCAATTAACCTTGACCTACATCCACGGACGAAAGAGGAGCAAATCACTACTATAAAAGAGACTATTACAAATGCCTTAGGAAGATGTTCCTAGGCCATAAAACACTCGAAAATACTAAACAAGAAAGAACTCAAATTATAAGCCCAAACTATTTAACTGAGTGTGGACTTAAACCCAAAGCAAACACTTAGGTTTTTCTTGTGGTGCCTCTTGTGGTGTATCTGACTTCAAAGTCTAGACCCTTATTTATAGTTCTAATAGGAGATAACAAGCATGATTTTCCTGATGTGGGACTATGGGACTTGCCAAACTAACAAATCTCCACCTTGGCATGTCCCAACAAAACTTGCTCCACCTTCTTCACAAAAGCCCCAATGGGCAATCACCAACAATGAACACCAACCAAGTCCAAGCACTACTTGAACTTGTAAACCGGAAGAGGCTTCGTAAGCATATCAGCTGGATTGTCCTTCGTATAAATTTTCTGAACAAGGACCTTTCTTTCAACAATGGTATCCCATTTGCATCCAACAATTTTCTTACTCGAAGGCGGCTTCAAAAGATCCTAAGTTTTATTCCGATTGAGAGATTCAATTTCTTCATTCATCGTAATCAACCACTTAGCAGAATTATCACAAGAAACTGTATTTGAGTAGGAAGTAGGCTCACCAACTTTACTTATTTCTTCTGCAATAGACAAAGCATATGCAACCAAATTTGAATATCTTTGTAGTGGTCAAATATTTCTCTGTAGTCTATCCTTGGCTATGAAATATTGCTCTTTCTTTGGATCAACTTTGTTAGTAGACTCAGGACCATCTACCGGTATTCTTTGAATAGAAGAGTTAGACTGAAAAGAATTAGAACTACCAATCTCAAGCTCCACTTACTTCTACGCACTATCATACCCAAGGAAAATGCATTTTTTAGCTCGAGGCTCTAATTTTCCTTCATTTATATGCATGTATGCTGGACACCCAAATATTTTTAATTAGAGTAATCAGCAGGAGTACATGACCAAACTTCCTCCGGAGTTTTAAAGTTAAGTGCCGCAAACGAAGCGCGGTTGACAACGTAACTGTTAGGATCAAGAGCACTAAGAGGGGGGGGGGTGAATTAGTGCAGCGGAAATCTTATAATAATTTAATAACAAAAAGCTGCGTTCGTTCAAAAACGATTATGATGCAAAAGCAAATTCTCAGTTTGTATCTAAGTGCAGTTTGCGTCTAAGCGCAGATTGCGTCTAAGTGCAGATTTACGTCTAAACGCAGATTTACGTCTAAACGCAGTTTTACGTCTAAACGCAGTTTTACGTCTAAACGCAGTTTTACGTCTAAACGCAGATTTACGTCTAAACGCAGTTTTACGTCTAAACGCAGTTTTACGTCTAGACGCAGATTTACGTCTAAACGCAGTTTTACGTCTAAACGCAGTTTTACGTCTAGACGCAGATTTACGTCTAAACTTTGAAACTCGTTTGTATATTCGCAGAAGGCAGTATGCAGTTGAAATCAAGACGTAAACGTAAACTGAAATCTGATGATTGAGCGAAGAAAGCCGATTTACGTCCGAATGCAGTTTTACGTCTAAATGTTGAAACTCGTTCGTAAAATCGTAGAGGACAGATTGCAGTTATTAATAGGATTAAAATGCAAGCGTAAACTGCAAGGAAGCTCGTTCGTAAAAGCGCAGAAAACAGTTCTGCAGAATCAAACGTAAACGTAAACTGTAATGTACGAAAATACGAGTTTACGTCTGAATCCAGATTTGGAAGAACAGCACTTAGAACTTGTTCGTGAAAGCGCAGAGAGCAGTAGTGATGAGGGAGGTTTGCAGTAATGATAAAGTGCTCGAAATTAAACGCAAACCAGAGATTTAGAGTGGTTCGGTCAGCCTTGACCTACTCCACTTTTGGCTTCCTCTACCGATGAGGTTGCCGACGTCAACTAGCTGCCTTCCTTCAATGGGCGAAGGCCAAACTTCCCTCTTACAGTTTCTCTCCTTTTGACAGGCTTAGGAGACAACCTTTACAGACCTTTCTCTCCTCACTTTACAGTTGAAAACTTGAAGAACAGAAGGAGGAGACTCAAGGCTTTACAACACGTTTGAGCTCTTTAGAATCACAGAAAAGATCACAATTTTGGTATAGGTCTGTATCTTTTCAGTGCTGAATGGGTGGGGTATTTATAGGCCCCAACCCAATTCAAAATTCGAGCTCAAAACGATCAAATCGATCTAATCCCAGAATTTCTGGGATCAGGCGGTTGCACCTCTCGACTGGAGAGGTGGCACCGCCTGGCAGAGCTCGAAGACTGAGCTCTGCCGATTGCTTCTTCTCTGCCAGAGCTCGAAGACTGAGCTCGATGGTTGCATCACCTGGCAGAGCTCGAAGACTGAGCTTGGTGGTTGCATCACCTGGCAGAGCTCGAAATCTGAGCTTGGTGGTTGCATCACTTGGCAGAGCTCCAAACTGAGCTCAAGCTGATGCACCATTCTGCCATAGCTCGAAGACCGAGCTTGGTGAATTCATCACCTGGCAAAGCTCGAGACTGAGCTCAGGCTGATGCACCACTCTGCCAAAGCTCGAAGACTGAGCTTGGTGGTTGCATCGCCTGGCAGAGCTCGGAACTTGAGCTCTGGCGGTGCAACCTCTTGGCTGGAGCGGTTGCACCTCCCAGCCGTGCAGCCCTGGCGGTTGCACCTCCTGGCTGGGGCGGTTGCACCTCCCAGCCCCTCAGCCCAGGCGGTTGCACCTCCTGGCTGGGGCGGTTGCACCTCTCAACCCCTCAGCCCAGGCGGTTGCACCTCCTGGCTGGGGCGGTTGCACCTCCTGGTGCAATCAGGGTCCAAATGGTTCACTCCATTCGACCCACTTGAATCTTTTCAGGGGCCCAATTGCCCCAAGATTAAGCTAATGGGATCACCTCCCATTTTCCTGCTTAATCATCGTGCTAACTACGATTATCTCTAAGACAACTTCTGCAGCTTGCTCCGATGCGTCAATCGCTTCTTCCGGCGAGTTTCCGGCCAACTTCCGTCGATCAACCGACAACCCTCGGTGATCCTTCTGCGGACATCCGGCATACTCCTGGACTTTGCGACGATCCACTTGGCGAGTTCCGACGAGCTTCGCTTGGCAAGCTTCTGGACTTCTCGGATCTGTTCTCTCTGAACCTCCGACGACCGTCCGAACTTCCGTCGAACTCTCGAACTCCCAACGTGATCATGATCTTGACTCCGGGGCAACTCCTGCTGCTTGTCTTAATCTCATCGTAGTTAATCCTGCACACTTATCTCAACACATAGATTAGATAACAAATGACAATTGACTTCATCATCAAAAACCGAGATTCAACAATCTCCCCCTTTTTGATGATGACAATCAATTGATAAAGGAGTTATCCTTAACTCCCCCTATCTATATGCCATAGTTGAGATAAGTCAACCTTGAATTCAAGACCTAAGAATTCAAGTGACGCATTGATAAGTTAGATCAGTTAAACTTATCAATGCTCCCATCATGATGCCTATCATGATGTATCTCTTCAAGAATTATGTCAAGGCATGACATACATCAACAAGTTTGTATGATAGTGTTTGTAACCAATCATCATGTAATCATATAAAGCTACGAAGGACTTTTTACATGATGCTTACATTTGAGATTTTCTAGTAAGTTTGCATTTTCTTCACAATATCAAATTAAGATATGATGCAAACTATAGTACATGTTCACATATCTCTTGGTGATGCAAGGATGGCATAATATTGTTTATAGCATCACTCAAGTATTTGCAACTATGACATAGATATGATTATGGCAGTTCAGCTATGACATAGTGTATATCAATTCATATTTTTCTCCCCCTTTGTCATCAACAAAAAGCATGATAGCATTATCAAGCAAATAAAGGAAGTCATGACACATATATCACTTTATTGTTTTTGCTTGACGGAGGAAAGTCATTTTCCAAGGAGTTTTCATAAGAGTGTACGGGAACATCCCATTTTTAGCATACAACTCGAAAAATGAACTTTTTACATGCATTTGGTTAAGAATATTTGTCACATAATTTGCAACATGTTATTTGATCAAGCGTTGTCAAGGCATGTAATAGTAATAGCATTCGAATAATTTTGATGTAGTAACACAATTATTTCAAGTGCAGCATTATATCATATTGCATAGCAGGATTTTTATTTCAGCAAGTGTAGCATTGCATCACATGGTAAGATATCAGCTCGTATGATGCAAATTTTTGTTTGATACATGGCATGATAGCAATCATATTAGCAATAGCTACCATATCAATGTCATACTGCTGACTTATCAACTTACATTGGTATGTTGCTTCATATTTTCAAGGCATAGGCTTTTAAACCTTTTTAGTTTCAGTGCAAAAACCGAGATAAACAATAAGAGATGTTTGCAAATATGCTTACACAGACAAAGATAACCATATCAGGGTAACATATGTACAGCATATCAGGTAACCATAAAGACAAAGTCCTTCATGAATAACATAAGGAGTTTACAACATGTCATATCAAAAACATCAGATGTTTATACAAGCTTATTCATGAGGTGGAAGATTAAAGTGCCTAAATAAAGAGTCAAATTGTCGATGGATTTGTTGTAGCTCGGTTAGGATTTGATCTTGTCGAAGTTCAAGCCGTTCTTGTTGTTGCTCAAATCGGTCCATCCGAATCCCGATATCTTCGATGGATGATGTGTGAGTTTGCTCAACCGGATGTGTTTCCTCAAAGGGACAGATTGGAGGAGAGTGGGTACTCCTAAAGACTGGGGTTTCCGGCTCTGGTTCAGGTTCAGGTTCAGGGGGATTAGTTCTTCTAGGCATTCTTACCCAGTTACCGTTTCTATAGTGACATCTTAGTCGGTGAAGTAGATTTTTGTTTATTATGCTGTATCTATCTGATTTCATTACTTCTTCTTCTAGTGGTATTTGAATGTCGTAAGCTTTCATTATTCTAGTAATAATTCCACCATATGGGAGCATCATATCTTTTGTAGATAATTCCAACATGTTTTGTTGGATCAGATAGCCAAGACAAATGTCACGTTCTTTCATAATTAGGTACATAATTCCTAATTCCAATTGACTCACTTCATCATGATGATATTGCTTAGGAAGAATTATACTAGTCATGATATGATGAAGTATCTTAGTGTTAAAAGGCATTAGATGTTCACAACTTTTAGAAATAGATTCTATGTTAGGATTGGCAAGGATTGTTCCTAAGGCGTCAACGTAAGATGTTCCAATAGTATTTTCATCCCATGATCCTTTGAAGTAAAGTCCTATGCTTTTCATGGGGATACCTATTATATCACAAATGAATCTATCAGTGATTGAAATGTGTTGTCCTAAGAGATAGGTTGATATCCTTTCTTCATCATCTTTTTGCATGTTGTTGTAAAACAATCGAACTAGTCTAGGATAAATGGGTTCGTTGATCTGCAAAATGGGAAGTAGATTTAGGTTTGCAAACCAATGGATAGTCTCTACATCTCTTAGTTCATTCAGATCTACATATTTTCCCTTATTGATGCTTCTTAGTTCGAAGGAGAGAAATTTTTCAGCATGGTTTTTGGAATCAAAAAGAGTGAGATCAAACTCTTCTACTACTCTCCTCTTTCCCTTGTCCCTTGAGGATCTTCTAGATCCCATTACTACTGCTGTTTTAAAGGGATGATAATGAGCTAAAGAAAATGAAGAACAAAACAGAATTTAAGAGCTTCTTAGAGAATACCTTTGTGAAATCTTCAAGAGAAGGAAGGATTCTTTGATGTTTTGCTCCGAAATGGGAGGTATTTGGAAGGCTTAGAGGAGTGAAGTGGGAATGGAGGAGTCTTGGAGGAGTAGAGGAGGGAATGGGGGTGAGTTGGGGTCGGTTCCTTAGCCGGCCCTAGCGTGATTTTAAGAGGGCAGAGCTGCTGGCGGTTGCACCTCTGGCTGGAGCGGTGCAACCTTTGGCAACCCGTGAAGGCTGGAGGTGCAACCGCCAGCTGGAGAGGTGCCACCGCCTGCAGCAGGTGAGCATTTTTAGGATGTTTTGATTTAGGAGAGTTTGCCTTGAGGAGAGTTTCAGAGCAATTGATGTTTGTTACATGATTTCGTATAAGTTTTTATTTAAGGAAGAAGCTCTTTGTTAGATAGATCTTTTAACGTGCATACGAATGTTTGTTTGGTGTCCCTTTTAAGATCATGACATGTTTAGTTTCTACAAGAATTAATTCGTAGATGAACAGGTTTTGAAGATCAGGGGGGTATGTGAATTTGGATATCATAAGTTTCTAATTGTATCGTTTTTGTGATTTCATAGCTTCCACTTGTTACTTAAGCGTTGCGAGTTCCTTTTTGATTCTTGGTTTATGATCATTGAGAGTTAAGGAGCAGAACATTATTTCTTGCTCCGGCCTAGACTTTTAATGTTTTTATAGGAACGGATGATCTTTAGGAACCCATTTGCTTTTGGGTGCCTCATAAACAGATCTATATTTTCTATCATGTTGCATAGAGTTTATCATGGTTCCTTTAGGAACCCAAATTAATTTGTTTGGACTTATTTTCTTGAATGGACAACAATGTGTCTTGTGTCCAGATTTGCAACAAAAGTTGCACTTGGTTTGGTGTTGAACGTGTAAGATGGGGCCTTTTACAAAGGTAGTTGGATTTTGGTGAGGACTCCTCACAAATCCAATCCCACTTCTTTTGGGAGCATGACCCTTGTTTGTAAGGATCATGTTTAATGACTTGCTACCAACCTCGAATTTCTTCAAGGTGTCCTTAAGCAGCAAGTTTTCTTTTCGTATAGTTTCTAAATCATGACATTTGATACATGAGTTTAAACTATCATGATGTTCGACTTTTAACTTATCAAACTCACAAGTAAGATTATCATGTAGCTTTTTTAGCAACTTGTATTTCTTATTTATAACTTTGCATTCATCAAATAAATCATGGAAGGCATTTAATAATTCATCGAAAGATAAATCAGCATCTAATAAATCCGTTACCTCCCCTTCGATGGCCATAAAGGCGTAATGAGCAACTTGCTCGGTGTTGGATTCTTCTTCCTCGGATGCGCTCGAATCATCCCATGTTGCTTGGAGCGCCTTCTTCTTTGTTGTTCTTTTCTTGACTTGGGGACAATCACTTTTGTAATGTCCCGGCTTTTTACATTCATAGCAGATCACCTGGTCTTTCTTAGGTTCAAGTTTATTTTTCACATCGTTTTTAAACTTGTTTCTTTTGAAGAATTTTTTAAACTTTCTTGTCAAAAGTGCCAAGTCATCGTCACAATCCTCATCACTTGAGTTTTCTCTCAAGTGGCATTCAGAAGTCTTAAGTGCCATATCCTTCCTATTCTTTGGAAGGATGTCTTCCTGCTCTTCATGAGCTTTGCAGGTCATTTCGTAGGTCATTAATGACCCGATTAGTTCTTCAAGAGGGAAATTTTGCAGATCTTTTGCCTCTTGAATGGCGGTGACTTTAGGATCCCAACTCTTAGGAAGGGATCTTAGTATCTTATTAACAAGCTCAAAATCCGAAAAGCTCTTTCCGAGACCTTTTAAACCGTTGACGACATCCGTAAAACGGGTAAACATGTCGCCAATGGTTTCACTCGGTTTCATTCGAAAAAGTTCAAAAGAATGCAGCAACAGATTGATTTTTGACTCTTTCACTCTACTTGTGCCCTCGTGGGTCACTTCAAGTGTGTGCCAAATATCAAAAGCAGTTTCGCACGTTGAAACACGATTAAACTCGTTTTTATCAAGAGCGCAAAATAAGGCATTCATAGCCTTTGCATTAAGAGCGAAAGTCTTCTTCTCCAAATCGTTCCAATCGATCATTGGAAGAGAAGATTTTGAAAATCCATTTTCAACAAGGTTCCACAGTTCTAAATCCATAGAAATAAGAAAGATCCTCATTCGGGTCTTCCAGTAAGTGTAGTCCGTTCCACTGAACATGGGTGGACGTGTAATTGAATGCCCCTCTTGGTTTCCGGCGTATGCCATCTCTCTTGGGTTTTAATCCTTCAGAGAGTTAACCGAGCTCTGATACCAATTGTTAGGATCAAGAGCACTAAGAGGGGGGGGGGTGAATTAGTGCAGCGGAAATCTTATAATAATTTAATAACAAAAAGCTGCGTTCGTTCAAAAACGATTATGATGCAAAAGCAAATTCTCAGTTTGTATCTAAGTGCAGTTTGCGTCTAAGCGCAGATTGCGTCTAAGTGCAGATTTACGTCTAAACGCAGATTTACGTCTAAACGCAGTTTTACGTCTAAACGCAGTTTTACGTCTAAACGCAGTTTTACGTCTAAACGCAGATTTACGTCTAAACGCAGTTTTACGTCTAGACGCAGATTTACGTCTAAACGCAGTTTTACGTCTAAACGCAGTTTTACGTCTAGACGCAGATTTACGTCTAAACTTTGAAACTCGTTTGTATATTCGCAGAAGGCAGTATGCAGTTGAAATCAAGACGTAAACGTAAACTGAAATCTGATGATTGAGCGAAGAAAGCCGATTTACGTCCGAATGCAGTTTTACGTCTAAATGTTGAAACTCGTTCGTAAAATCGTAGAGGACAGATTGCAGTTATTAATAGGATTAAAATGCAAGCGTAAACTGCAAGGAAGCTCGTTCGTAAAAGCGCAGAAAACAGTTCTGCAGAATCAAACGTAAACGTAAACTGTAATGTACGAAAATACGAGTTTACGTCTGAATCCAGATTTGGAAGAACAGCACTTAGAACTTGTTCGTGAAAGCGCAGAGAGCAGTAGTGATGAGGGAGGTTTGCAGTAATGATAAAGTGCTCGAAATTAAACGCAAACCAGAGATTTAGAGTGGTTCGGTCAGCCTTGACCTACTCCACTTTTGGCTTCCTCTACCGATGAGGTTGCCGACGTCAACTAGCTGCCTTCCTTCAATGGGCGAAGGCCAAACTTCCCTCTTACAGTTTCTCTCCTTTTGACAGGCTTAGGAGACAACCTTTACAGACCTTTCTCTCCTCACTTTACAGTTGAAAACTTGAAGAACAGAAGGAGGAGACTCAAGGCTTTACAACACGTTTGAGCTCTTTAGAATCACAGAAAAGATCACAATTTTGGTATAGGTCTGTATCTTTTCAGTGCTGAATGGGTGGGGTATTTATAGGCCCCAACCCAATTCAAAATTCGAGCTCAAAACGATCAAATCGATCTAATCCCAGAATTTCTGGGATCAGGCGGTTGCACCTCTCGACTGGAGAGGTGGCACCGCCTGGCAGAGCTCGAAGACTGAGCTCTGCCGATTGCTTCTTCTCTGCCAGAGCTCGAAGACTGAGCTCGATGGTTGCATCACCTGGCAGAGCTCGAAGACTGAGCTTGGTGGTTGCATCACCTGGCAGAGCTCGAAATCTGAGCTTGGTGGTTGCATCACTTGGCAGAGCTCCAAACTGAGCTCAAGCTGATGCACCATTCTGCCATAGCTCGAAGACCGAGCTTGGTGAATTCATCACCTGGCAAAGCTCGAGACTGAGCTCAGGCTGATGCACCACTCTGCCAAAGCTCGAAGACTGAGCTTGGTGGTTGCATCGCCTGGCAGAGCTCGGAACTTGAGCTCTGGCGGTGCAACCTCTTGGCTGGAGCGGTTGCACCTCCCAGCCGTGCAGCCCTGGCGGTTGCACCTCCTGGCTGGGGCGGTTGCACCTCCCAGCCCCTCAGCCCAGGCGGTTGCACCTCCTGGCTGGGGCGGTTGCACCTCTCAACCCCTCAGCCCAGGCGGTTGCACCTCCTGGCTGGGGCGGTTGCACCTCCTGGTGCAATCAGGGTCCGAATGGTTCACTCCATTCGACCCACTTGAATCTTTTCAGGGGCCCAATTGCCCCAAGATTAAGCTAATGGGATCACCTCCCATTTTCCTGCTTAATCATCGTGCTAACTACGATTATCTCTAAGACAACTTCTGCAGCTTGCTCCGATGCGTCAATCGCTTCTTCCGGCGAGTTTCCGGCCAACTTCCGTCGATCAACCGACAACCCTCGGTGATCCTTCTGCGGACATCCGGCATACTCCTGGACTTTGCGACGATCCACTTGGCGAGTTCCGACGAGCTTCGCTTGGCAAGCTTCTGGACTTCTCGGATCTGTTCTCTCTGAACCTCCGACGACCGTCCGAACTTCCGTCGAACTCTCGAACTCCCAACGTGATCATGATCTTGACTCCGGGGCAACTCCTGCTGCTTGTCTTAATCTCATCGTAGTTAATCCTGCACACTTATCTCAACACATAGATTAGATAACAAATGACAATTGACTTCATCATCAAAAACCGAGATTCAACAGTAACAGGCCATATTAATTGCCTCTGCCCAAAAGTCCTTTGTCAACCCTGCATTTGAGATCATACACCTTGCTCTCTCCAAGAGTGTTCTGTTCATACGTTCGGCCACACCATTTTGTTGAGGCGTTATCCTAACAGTGCGATGTCGAACGATTCCTTCATTTTTGCAGAATTCATTAAAGTCACTTTCACAAAATTCCATGTCATTATCTATTCGAAGCTGCTTAATCTATTTACCTATTTGCTTCTCAATCAAAGCCTTTCATTGTTTAAAGGTAAGAAAAACATCATTTTTATGCTTCAAAAAATAAACCCAATTTTTTCTAAAATAATCATCAATGAAAGTCAATATATACCTAGCACCACCCTTAGACTGAACATGAGCTGGACCCCAAAAGTCTGAATGAATATAGTCAAGAGTACCTTTTATTTTATGAACTATCGGAGAATTGAAGCTGACTCTTTTCTGCTTTCCAAAAATGCAGTGTTCACAAAAATCCAATGGCCCAGTACTTTGTCCGCAAAGTAGACCCCTTTTATTCAATATGCTCAAACATTTTTCACTTATATGACCCAAACGCATATGCCATAATTTGGTGATGTCAAAATCAGACAATGATGATGACGAGACTGCAACCGAGCCTGTGACAGTAGTTCCCTACATAATATATAAGCTACCAGACCTACAAGCTTTCATAACAACAAGAGCACTTCTAGAAACTTTCATAACTCCACCTTCAACTGTATATTTACACCCAGGGACCTCTAGGTTGCCTAAAGAGATGAGATTCTTTTTAAATCAGGAACATGTCTAACATTAGTGAGCGTCCTCACAATACCATCATGCATTTTAATTCGGATTATTCCTCTACTAACAACATCACATGCTGTATTATTGCCCATCAAAACAATTCCACCATTACAAGATTTATATGTGGAAAACAAATCTCTATTAGGACACATGTGATAAGAACAACCAGAATCTAAAATCCATTCATTTTTAGACCTCGTCCTATCATCAATAGTAGAGAAAATATTTCCAACATTCTCATCAGTTGCTACACTAGCTTCAGCGGATTCAATAGTTTTCTCAACAAATTTTTCCTTTTGCTTTAATTTATTTTTCAATTTAAAGCAATCAGATTTAATGTGCCCTATTTTATGACAATATCTACACTCCAAATTTCTATGTCTGGATTTAGATCTACTATTGTCAAATTCCCTTTTATCTATTCTCCCCCTAACAACCAGACCTTCAGCCTGATTCTCTCTATTTTCCCCAGTGATATCTTTGTCTATCTGCTCGTTAGATTTTAGTGCAGATTTAATTTCTTGATACAAAATTGTTTCTTTTCCATAAATCATAGTATCACGGAAATGCTAAAGATATTGGGGAAGAGAACACAAAAGTAACAAGGTCTTATCCTCATCATCAATTTTTGCATCTATATTCTCTAAATCCATAACCAAGGAATCAAACTTATCAAGATGTGAGAGTATAGATGTACCTTCAATCATCCGAAGCATATACAAACTCTGCTTTAAGTAGAGATGATTCTCTACTGTCCTCTTCATATACAAGGCTTTAAGCTTGTCCCATATTGTCACGGACTTAGCTGGTTTTGCCTAAGTCGTGCGGCACCCTTGCGTGTCCGTCCGCAAAGGTCAGCCTCCCCGAAGTCTCCCATTGTCCCTTAGGACCAACAAAAGAGAGAACGGGCTAGAGAGAACGCCTCAATCGGGATCCACAAGCAAACATCTCCGAAAAACACTTCATAGACAATGTAAATTACAAACAGACTTTACAAGCTCTGAACAGTGGCACAACAAAGGGTAAAATGGTCCATTACAGACCGAAAATATCTCGCACGTGTCCACATGACACAACCTTTATTTACAAGCCTAAAGAGGCCACCAACCCAACTAAAATGGGACTATTAAGCCTTCGGCTGCCCCTCTATATGTTGTACAAGGCATGAACATGCCAAAAGACACGGACATACATAAGCATTACATCAAACATCCTGTTTCAAAGTTTGTCCATGACATTCTCCCCCACTTATTCCTTCGACGTCCTCGTTGAAGCCTTTGTCGACACTGCAACTCCTCGCTTTTGCTTAGTCTTCGATCTTCTGCTCCAGCTACAATATGCCTCTTGGCTCCTTGCTGCTCTCCACAGTTGTTTTTGAGTAGTCGAACCTTTTGATCCGCCATGCTGCTTCAACTCACCAATGACTCTGACTCTGGTGTGGGGTTGGCTAAGTTGTGTTGATCCTTGTTGATTCCTGCGGATCCCCCAGATGAAGGAAAAGACCATCCTTACTGCGCCAGTCTCTCAAATTCCACATGCTGCTTGAACTGGGTGGATGCTTGTTGGAGCTTTAACGAGCATCGTCTCGCAAACTTATGAAGTTTTGGGTCCTTCCTCCACAAAATTTGCTCATTGACTCTTCTTTCACTTAGTTGTCACATCCAAGTAGTTTCGCATCACTTCCGCTTTGGATTGGCATTTCGTTGGGAAATGAAGCGGACAATCTACTCTCAGTAGCACTGATCACCATTAGTGAGGATTTGACAACTATTGTCTTCCATTATCTTCGAAGGGTCTTTGAACTTGTGTAGAGCTCCTCTGCTGGATAGATAAAAGAATTGGGGTACTTGGTTTCACCCATTCTCTTAAGAGTTGAGAAGGCAAAGGTTACTTGACTTCGCCTGCCTCCTCGAGGTTGTACTTCATGCATCGAGCTGGTTACTAGCCTTCGCCTGCTCTTTGCTCACACTTCTGAAGCACTTGAAGTGTTTGCACTCCTTGCATTGAGTTTGTTACTGTGATTCACCTTCTCAATGCCATTGAACTTCTGGAATGCAGGAAGTTTTCACCCCGACTTGGAGTAATTCTCTCATAGGTTTGGTCGCCTCTAGGATTGTACCGTCTTCTCCATCAGCCCTGCCGCTTACTCCACTAAGTAGCAAAGGTATAGCACCGCATACTGCTTGCTTCGTTCCTTAGTTATGCACTCTTGCATGACCCGAAGTCCTTCACTTTCGGCTATCTTAATGAGAAGCACATTGACACCAGTCTTACGAAGTTCTTCGGCCTCTACCCTTCAGCCTTGTCTCGGTACTTGGAGATTGCCTCTGCATTCTCCACCTCCTCGGCCCCTTTCACAACCAAGCGCTCTCCCTCCATGAGAGCAATGGATCAATGACTTTCACGGAAGTCCCGCCTCTACGGTACCATGGCGCTATCATGCCCATGGCCCTACTATCCGTCGCCTCGCATCTGCATCCCTTTTCTTCACAATCAGTAGATATGTCTCTGTGGCACTCCTCTGAGTCCACCTCCATTCTAACTGATGCTTGATTTTGGGTAGCTAAGTCCCTCTGGACTCATCGTCTCTTCCTCGCCCCTTTCGACCCCTTGCTTCAACACCTCTATGTTCTCCAAGCAGTCCATTTGGTCGATGGAAAGACATACTGCAACTCCAATGCATGGCCTCTGCCATCACGTTGTAGGGTTTGCACTGATTCTGTTCTCCTTAGCTTCCTTGGTAGCAACGTTCGCTTACTCGGCCTTGTCCTCTGACTTGCTGGGCTCCCTTAAGCAAATATAAGCTCTGGAGCAGTCCAACTCTCCAGCTGCTTCGATCATACCTCTGCATGATCAAGTCCCTCCCATGGGACTCACTGGTACTTGCATTCGAACTTTTCCCTTGGTGGAACCCAGCCCCCATATGCTGATGACCATGGTTTTCATCCGATGCAAAATTCGATGCACGCACGGAAGACACGCCTCTACGGTACCATGGCCTTCACTCCTTGAACCCATAGCCCTTCTTGCCATCGTGTTGTTCACCGAAGTGGAGCTCCGAGTAGCTCCCGATCATACCTCCATATGATCTAGTCTCTCCCGGGACTATATCGTGTGTATCGTATTACCACGAACTGTTCCACCACGATCCGCTGCACCATGTCGCCTCCTGGTGACATCTCCATTGCATTCTGATCCTTGTGGAATAAACTCGAATTGTGAACCCTCCATGTGTGGCCTCTGCCAATACATCGTAGGGTCTCCTCCACCTTCGATTTTGTTCGCTCCTTTGGCAATCGACCTTCATCCACCCACTCTTGGGTCACACCTAGATGAAGCACCGCTCTAGGACAGTCCGTCGCCTAGTAGCTCCCGAAGTCCACCGACTTCACTGTAATTTGTGCACCATTGTCTGGATCCTGGGCCTCTGCCCCTACCAGCACAATCTCCGCTGCGCACCGCTTCCTTCATAGCAACTCAAATGGCAACATTGTGGCATATTCTTCAAGAGTACCCGCCTCTGCGTCCTCTTGCCCCGTGCTAAGGCCTTCTGAACCCAACTTCGCCTCCGTAAATTGAGTTGCCTTAGTTCCTCCATCAAATGCTCCTCCGAGATAAGGTGCATGTGCCCAGAAGCTCCCTTCGTCTTTGGCACCATGCAAGATGAGTCCGCTCCATTAGAATGAAGGACCCATGGAACAACATGATTCTACTCTTGCCTCTGCAAGAGTAAATGTCCTTGACCTCTGTCTAAGGAAAGCATTGTGCCTCTGCTCCATGTTCCAACTTCTATGTTAGCTCCCTTCATGCAGCTTGGGTACTTCGCCAAGTTACACCCAAGTTGCTCTGCTCCTCGTTTTTGCATTGAGTTGATGGTGGCCCTCGCGCCCACCATTCCACGGGTCAGCCCTCCCTTGAGTCTGATCTCTATATCAACAATAAGTATGCCTTCATTTAAGTTGCTTTTGGGTCGCTCCCCCACTTGATCTCGCAATGCATCCACCAATGCATTCTCTCAAGCGAGATCATGCGACGACTCCTCGCCGCTTGCTCAGTCCATCGAGCTTTGTGGAGTTGTTGTTTATTGAGGTACTCCTCCTCAACATGTGAGGTCCGTCTCACATGATTCTCCCTCTAGAGAGCCGGGACTTATCCCTCCTGGATAACTATCCCATTGAAGCAACATCTCTCTTCGTTTCGGAGACCACCATCCCCTTGGACTACTCCGATCTGCTGAACAAATTGTGCATTGTTCTGCCTCCTGCAAACGCACTTGCTAGATTGCGACTCCACGTCAATACAACCCCCGCTGCACCACTCAAGGCCTAGCAACATGCTGAACTCGTTGCACACTTCAGCCTCCTACGAACGTATCCTTCACATGCCGAAGAGAAAGTTTCAATGCTCCATGGTGCCGAGTTTCGGCGCCTTGGGATGGCCACGAACATTCCATCATCCGCATACAAGCCCATGCATGAGTACCAAATTCTTCGAGTTAGCAATTCCCCTCACCTCTGTGAGCTTTGCATAACTCTTTTAGTCGTTGAGCAACTCATTCCACCTTGCATTGTCTCATCCTTTACCAAGCGCCTCGCTTGGCTTGAGCACCATCAAGTATAGTTGTCAACGTTGAGTCGTAGCTTAAACTCAGCCATCCCAACCTTTGTGTGCTCCAAATTCTTCCAAGCTTGCCTATTCTCGTGGTGCCTCTTACGCGAAGGGTTGGCCATTCCTCTGAATGCCAATGTCATATGCCCGCTCCTCCGAGCGACTCCTTTTCCCAACATCTCCATGCCCATTTTTTCCCCTAAACGGTCGTGCGTGCTGACTGCCCTCAACGCAGCCCCGCTAGGTCCCCCACGTTTGCATGCTAAGTGTTTCTATGAGTGCTTGTCCTGCTCTGATACCATCTGTCACGGACTTAGCTGGTTTTGCCTAAGTCGTGCGGCACCCTTGCGTGTCCGTCCGCAAAGGTCAGCCTCCCCGAAGTCTCCCATTGTCCCTTAGGACTAACAAAAGAGAGAACGGGCTAGAGAGAATGCCTCAATCGGGATCCACAAGCAAACATCTCCGAAAAACACTTCATAGACAATGCAAATTACAAACAGACTTTACAAGCTCTGAACTGTGGCACAACAAAGGGTAAAATGGTCCATTACAGACCAAAAATCTCTCGCACGTGTCCACATGACACAACCTTTATTTACAAGCCTAAAGAGGCCACCAACCCAACTAAAATAGGACTATTAAGCCTTCGGCTGCCCCTCTATATGCTGTACAAGGCATGAACATGCCAAAAGACATGGACATACATAAGCATTACATCAAACATCCTGTTTCGAAGTTTGTCTGTGACAACATGCTCTTAGTCGTAGTCTCCATAGCTACCTCCCGTAAAACCTCGTCAAAGAGATTTAGAATAATGTTGGATTGGGCCTTCTTATCCATACCCGCAAGATCTTCCTTTGACGTACCATCTGGAATGTTCTCAGCTCCCTGTAGTGCCAAATCAACTCCATCTTGAACCAGAATGACCTCCATCTTGAGTTGCCACAGACCAAAGTTGACATTTCTATCGAATTTCTCGACAATGATCTTTGTTATTGTCATTGTTGCCAAAAGATCCCAAAACCAGGCTCTGATACTAGTTTGTTAGAGCTAGCCCTAGGAAATTTACCAAAGGGTAATTTTGGTAACCCAACAAAGACAATAAAGCGAAAAAATAAAAGCGACAAGAACACCAGATTTACGTGGTTCGGTCAATTAACCTTGACCTACATCCACGGACGAAAGAGGAGCAAATCACTACTATAAAAGAGACTATTACAAATGCCTTAGGAAGATGTTCCTATGCCATAAAACACCCGAAAATACTAAACAAGAAAGAACCCAAACTATAAGCCCAAACTATTTAACTGAGTGTGGACTTAAACCCAAAGCAAACACTTAGGTTTTTCTTGTGGTGCCTTTTGTGGTGTATCTGACTTCAAAGCCCAGACCCTTATTTATAGTTCAAATAAGAGATAATAAGCATAATTTTCCCGATGTGGGACTATGGGACTTGCCAAACTAATAGGTACTGCCTAGACTCAGTCTCCGAGGCTGTCAAGCAGTGGTACCGCCCAAACACTGTCTCCCAAGAGGTGGTACCGCCCAATGTCAGTACAGTAGACGGTGGTACCGCCTAGCACAGGTGGTGGTACCGCCAGGACTCGGGAAACCCTGGATGAGACCTTTATATGCTCCAAGTTTGAATCAATTTGAGGCCTATAAACACCCCTCTCATCCTTGGTTAACACACACACAACTGAGCATATAAATTGGGAAAAACTCTGTTGTAATCTTGAGAGTTCTCCTCCTCTTACCTAAGTGTTTAGAATTCTGTTTCGGGAGGAGTAAGTGGGGTTATAAAGGTTCTCTCCTGAACATGTCAAAAGGAGAATCGAGTTGTAAGGGTAGTTGATCTTCGCCCATTGAAGGAAGATCATTAGTGGATGTCGATGGCCTCGATGGAAGAGGAATCAGTGGAGTGGATGTAGGTCACAACGACCAAACTATTATAAAACTTGGTTTACATTTACTTTTTACAATTTACCTTTACTGCAAACTGCCTTACTTGCTATACTATTCCATACATTTTTAATTTAAGCATCTTTACGAAACAGGTTTTATTGTAAGAAATTTTTGAACCGACGACTTTTATCTGCTACAGTAATTCACCCCCCCCCCTTCTTAGTGCCGACTCATTCTAATAACATGAAGAAAGAAATTCACAAATAGAACTTCATAATTCAAAATCGTTTCTCATTAAAAATTCACAAGAGTTAAACCCGTGAGAGATGTATTTGTCAATGAAATCCATGAAGTGATTAAGTGTATCAAAAATCATTAAGTGATGGAGCAAGGGTATGAAGTAAACTTGATACCATAGAAGATAAAAAACGAAATAGATTCATGAAAGCCTCATTTATGAAATACATTAAGAGAATGATAGTCCTGAAAAGAAATACAACAAACTCATGCATTCAGATAATTTAGCATTCCTAACTCCCTTCTAATGAAATCAAATTATTCTTCATTTAAAGGTTTTGTGAAGATATCAACCAATTGATATTTTGTATCAATGAATTCTAAAATTACATCATGATTATTAACATGATCTCGTATAAAGTGATGCCTAATGTCAATATGTTTTGTCTAGAGTACTGAATAGGATTTTTCGTTAAACATATTGCACTTGTGTTATCACACTTTATAGGTATATTCTTCATATGAATTTTATAATCCTCTAAAGTGTTTTTCATCTATATAACTTGAGCACAGTATGCACCTACTGTAATATACTCAGCTTCGGTTATGGATAATGCAACCAAGTTTTGTTTCTTAGAAGACCAAGAGACAAGTGTGTGTCCTAAAAATTGACATGTTCCGGATGTGCTTTTTCTATCTATTTAGCAGCCAACAAAATCAGCATCGACATAACTAAGCAATTCAAAAATTTTAGATTTTGGATACCATAATCCTAGTTTAGGAGTTCCTTTTAGGTATCTAAAAATCCTTTTGACATCTTTTAAATGAGATTGCTTGGGGTTAAATTGAAACCTAGCACATAGTCCTATGCTAAACATGATGTATGGTCTAGTTGTGGTGAGGTATAGTAAACTACCTATTATACCCCTATAAGCTTTTTGATCAAAGCTTTCTCCACCTTCGTCAATGTCTAACTTAGTGGAGGTACTCATATGAGTATTGATAGCCTTTAAACTATCCATATTAAATTGTTTTAGCAAGTTTAATGTATATTTTGTTTGACTCACAAAAATGTCATCATTAAGTTATTTGATTTGTAAGCCTAAAAAGAAAGTTAATTCACCCATTAAACTCATTTCAAACTCTTGGTTCATACTTTTGGCAAATAATTCGCATAAAGATTCATTCGTGGAACCGAAAATAATATCATCAACATAAATTTGAACAATAAAAAATTATTTTTAAAATTTTTAATAAATAATGTGGTATTGTCCTTGCTTTTATTGAAATTATTTTAGATAAGAAATGAACTAAGTCTCTCATACCAAGCCCTTGGGGCTTGTTTCAATCCATAAAGAGCTTTAGTCAAATTAATCATATGATAAAGGAAATTATCATTCTCAAATCCGGGAAGTTGTTCAACATAAACTTCTTCGGAAATAAAGCCATTAAGAAAAGTATTTTTAACATCTATTTGAAATAACTTAAAATTATTATAACTAGCATAGACAAGGAGCATCTTTATAGCATATAATCGTGCCACAGGAGCAAAGGTTTCTTCATAATCAATACCTTCTTCTTGGTTGAAACCCTTGGTCACTAATCTAGCCTTGTTTCTAACCACGATACCAAATTCATCTTGCTTGTTTCTAAAGACTCATTTAGTACCAATAACTAAATGGTCATTTGGCTTTGGAACAAGCTTTCATACCTTATTTCTCTCGAATTGATTCAACTCTTCTTACATTGTGATAATCCATAAATCATCTTTTGAGGCTTCGTCAATGCATTTAGGTTCAATTTAGGAGAGAAAAGTGGTGTTGGCACAAAAATTCTTAAGAGAAGAACGAGTTTGAACCCTTTTTAATGTGTCTCCTATGATTAGCTCCTTAGGATTAGCATATATATACTTTCATTCCTTAGATAAGGATGTTTCAGAAGAAGATGCATCCAAATTGCTAGATGGAGAAAGGGTTTCATTTAAATTCAAAGTATCAAAATTAATATTATCATCAAAATCATTTTTCTTAACTTCGGAAACTTCATTAAAAACAACATGAATAGACTCTTCTATAACCAAAGTTCTTTTGTTAAAAATATGAAATGTTTTAGAAATAGAAGAATAGCAAAGAAAAATTCTTTCATTAGATTTTGCATCAAACTTTCCTAAAGCATCTTTTTCATTCAAGATAAAACATTTACAACCGAAAACTTTAAAATACGAAACATTGGGTTTTTTGTTATTCCATAATTCATAAGGAGTTTTGGAAAGTAATGGTCTTACTAGAACCCTATTCATGACATAGTATGTCGTATTAATGGCTTCGGCCCAAAAGTATTTGGGTAGGCTATGTTCGTTCAATATAGTTATTGTCATTTCTTGTAAATTTTTATTTTTTTTTCTACTACTTCATTTTGTTAGGGATTTCTTGGAGTAGAGTAATTATGGTTGTATCCATTAGATTCATAAAAATTTTAGAAATCACAGTTTTGAAATTCACCACCGTGATCACTCTGAATTGATGAAACCATAAAACCCTTTTCATTTTGAATAAGTTTACAAAACTTAGAAAAATACCTAAAGTAATCATTTTTGTGTGCCAAGAAATAAGTCCAAGTGTATCTACTATAATCATCTACGATGATAAAGGCGTATTTGCTACCTCTTAGGCTTGATATAGTAATTAGTCCTAACAAGTCCATATGGATCAATTGCAATGGTCTATAAGTGCTTAGTTGGTTCTTTGGTTTGAAACTATCATTTTTTTGTTTTCCTAGTTGATATGCATCACACACATTGTCTTTAACAAACTTAATGTGAGGAATTCCTCTTACAAGTTCTTTAAATGAGATTTGAGAGATTAGTTTCATGCTAGCATGACCTAATCTCCTATGCCAAAGCTAAGCATCATCATTCAAAATTGAAAAACACATTTCATTACAAAGATCATCAATGTCGATAGTGTATACATTATTTTATTTTAGGACAATCATAGATGTGTTTTTGTATAGTTTTTCAATAATGCAAACATTGGATTCAAATCTAATGATGTATCCTTTATCACATAATTGACTAATACTCAAAATATTATGCTTTAAGTCATCATCCAATAACATATCTTCAAAAAAGAAGTTCGATTTATTACCTATGGTTCCTTTGCTAATAATTTTACTATTGTTGTTGTCTCCGAAGATAACATATCCTTCGTTTAGGCTAATGAACTTAGAAAATTGAGATGGATCTCCAGTCATATACCTTGAGCATCCATTATCAAGGTATCATCTCTTTCTCCTAGCTTGTGATGGTAAACATTTCTACAAAAGAGGATGATTTTTAGGTAATCATTTGACCTTGGGTACCTCAAAAATTGATCTACTCAACTTATCATTTTGCATAGAGTTCTTTATGGTTCCTTTAGGAACCCAAATCAATTTGTGTAGACTATATCTCTTAAGTGGATATTTATAGGCAATATATCCAAGTTTGCAACAAAAGTTATATTTGGTATAGAGTGATACATGCAAGGTAGAGCCTTTAACAAAGGTGATTGGATTTTGGTGAGAGCTACTCACAAATCTGATTTTGTCTCTTCTATGAACTTGACCCTTATTGGCAAGAATCATGTTCAATGACTTGCTACTAACCTCAAACTTTTCTAAGGTTTCTTTGAGTAGCAAGTTTTCCTTTTTAAGTCATGGCATTTTGTACAAGGAGCTAAACTATCATCATGCTCAATTTTTAGTCTATCAAAATCACTAACAAGAAAAGCATGCTCCTTTTTCAAATAGTTATACTTTTTACTCAAGGTTCTATATTCATTAAACAATTCATGAAAAGCACTTAAAAGCTCATTGAAAGATAAATTTGCATCTAATGAACTACTTACCTCATCTCCGATAGCCATTAGTACATAGTGAACAACTTGCTCAGTGTTGGTTGGCTCATCTTCTTCAGATGCACTTGAGTCATCCCATGTTGCTTTAAAAGCCTTATTCTTCTTTGGTTGCTTCATCTTTGCAAGGGGACATTCGCTCTTGAAATGTCCTAGCTTCTTGCATTTATAGCATATTACTTGTTCTTTTTTATGTTCAAATTTATTTTAAGTGTCATTTTTAAATTTATTCATTTTTATGAATTTTTTGAATTTTTTTGTCAATAGTGCCAAGTCATCATCAAAGTCCTCATCACTTGAATTTTCTTTCAAGTGGTCTTCTTGAGTTCTTAGTGTCATATTCTTCATGTTCTTTCGAAGGTTATTCTCAAGCTCTTCATAAGCATTATAAGTCATCTCATAGGTCATTAGTGACCCGATTAGTTCTTCAAGAGGAAAGTTATTTAAGTCATTGGCCTCTTGGATAGCCATTACTATAGGGTCTCAACTTTTTGGAAAGAATCTTAAAATTTTATTAACAAGTT
This sequence comes from Musa acuminata AAA Group, assembly GCF_036884655.1. Classification (NCBI taxonomy): domain Eukaryota; kingdom Viridiplantae; phylum Streptophyta; class Magnoliopsida; order Zingiberales; family Musaceae; genus Musa; species Musa acuminata. The sequence goes on from NC_088331.1 coordinate 20,464,655, forward strand.
CAGAATCCGAGAAACTTTTACGAAGTTCTTTTAGACCATTGACGACATCCGTAAATCGGGTGTACATATCTCCAATGGTCTCACTCGGATTCATTTGAAACAACTCATAAGTATGGATTAAAAGATTAATTTTTTATACTTTTACTAGTGCCTTTGTGAGTAACTTCGAGTGTGCCAAATATCAAAAAGTCATTTCACAAATGGACACTCGATTGAACTCGTTTTTATCCAAAGCATAAAATAAGGCATTCATAGCCTTAGCATTTAAAGTGAAAGTCTTCTTCTCCAACTCATTCCAATCACTCATTAGAAAATAAGACTTTTGAAAACTATTTTCTACAAGATTCCATAACTCAAAATCCATTGAAATTAGAAAAATCCTCGTTCTAGTCTTCCAATAGGTGTAATTCGTTCCATTAAACATGGGCGGACATGTGATTGAATGACCCTCTTGGTTGCCAAAAGATGTCATCTCTCTTGGGTTTTAAACCAAATGAGAGTGACCTTACTCTGATACCAATTGTTATGATCAAGAGCTACAATAAGAGTGGGGGGGGTGAATAAGTGCAGCGAAAAAAAACCATTGAATCTGAAAAATATTCGTTTCGGAAAGAAACTGAACTTGAAAAATTTTGTAAGTGTGCAAATAGAAGGTTAAGGAAATTTTCAGTAATGTAAATTGTATAAATAGAAAAGTAAACCAGAATTTAGAGTGGTTCGGTCGTTGTGACCTACATCCACTTTCAATTCCTCCTTCGTCGAGGTCACTGGCGTCCACTAATGGTCTTCCTTCAATAGGCGAAGACTAACTACCTCTTTACAATGCTTTCTCCTTTTCACAGGTTTAGGAGATAACCTTTACAAGTCTCACACCTCTCTTGAATGATCTCAACACTTAGAACTTAGAAAGGGAGGAGGAGTACTCTAGCACTTTTACAACATTTTAATTCTTCAAATACTCAAGATTATGCCAATTCTTTAGTACCATTTCATGCAGAAAATGGCGGGGTATTTATAGGTCCTAATGGCTTCGAAATTGGAGCCAAAAAGTATCTCATCCTGATTTTTCCGGGTACTAACAGTACCACCACCATTACTGGGCGGTACTACCGCCTGTAGTCTGGCATTAGGTAGTACCTGTTGAATCTCGGATTTTGATGATGAAGTCAATTGTCATTTGTTATCTAATCTATATGTTGAGATAAGTATGCAGGATTAACTATGATGAAAGTGAGACATGCAGTAGGAGTTGCGCTAGAGTCAAGACAATGATCACGTTGGGAGTTCGAGAGTTCGACGGAAGTTTGGACAGTCGTCGGAGGTTCTGCGGGAACAAATCCAAGAAGTCCATAAGCTTGCCAAAGAACCTCGTCGGAACTCGCCAAGTGAATCGTCGCAAGTCCAGGAGTTTGTCGGAAGTCCGCAGGAGCATCACCGAGGGTTCATCGGATGATCAATGGAAGTTCGCCGGAAGCTCGCCGGAAGAAGCGATTGATGCACCGGAGCAAGTTGCAGTAAATGTCTTAGGAAAAATCGTAGTTAGCACATTGATTAAGTTAGAAATGGGAGGTGATCCCATTAACTTAATCTTGGGGCAATTGGGCCCCTAAAAAACCCAAATTGGGCCTAATGGATCAACTCATTCGAACCCTGATTTCTGCCAGGCGGTTGAACCGCCCAAGGTAGGAGGTTGCACCGCCTGGGCTCAGTCTTTGAGCGAGACTGGGAGGTGCAACCGCCCCAGCTAGGCGGTGGCACCTCTTGGGGCTCAGTCTCCGAGCGAGATTGGGCGGTGCAACCTCCCCTGACAGGAGGTGGCACCGCTTGAGCTCAGTCTTTGAGCTCTGCCAGGCGATGCAACCGCCTCAGTCAGGAGGTGCAATCGCCCCTGACAGGAGGTAGCACTGTCCAGAGGCTCAGTCTTCGAGCTCTGCCAGGCGGTGCAACCGCTCCAGTCAGGAGGTGCAACCGCCTGATCCCGGAATTCCGGGAATTGACAGTTTTGAGCTCCAAATGTGAACTGAGTTGGGGCTTATAAATACCCCACCCATTCAGCACTGAAAGGGCATGAACTTACACCGAAATCTTGATCCTTTTGTGTGATTCTTAGAGCTCAAAATTGTTGTAAAGGCCAAAAGTTCTTCTCCCTCTATTCTTCCAAGTTTTGAGTTATAAAGAGAGGAGAGAAAATTCTGTAAGGGTTGTCTCCTAAACCCGTCAAAAGGAGTGAAACAGTAAAAGGGTGGTTGGCCTTCGCCTATTGAAGGAAGGCCTCTAGTTGACGTCGGTGACCTCGTCGGTGGAGGAAGCCAAAAGTGGAGTAGGTCAAGATTGACCGAACCACTCTAAATCTCAGTTTGCATTTACTTTGAGCATCTTATCTTTACTGCAAACCTCCTCAATAGCTTACTGCCTTCTGTGTTTTTATGAACGTGTTTCAAAGTTCAGTGCATTCCGAATCGAGGTTTAAGACGCAAATCAGTTTATTGTACGAACTTCGTATTTCAATTTGCGCTTACGTTCTGATTTCCATTATAACTACAAACTGACTTTATATTAATGCTTTAACTGCATCTCGCCTTATCTCAAGTTAAAGTGGTTTACGAATCAGCTTTTATACCGAAATCGCTTTTATCGTACGAACGTCGTATTTCAGTTTGCACTTATATTCTGATTTCCATCATAACTGGAAACTGCGTTCATATCTTTGCTGCATCTCTCTTAGTCAAAAGTTGAAGTGGTTTACGAATCAGCTTTCTTACCAAAATCACTTCTATCGAACGAAAGAATTTTTCGATTTTAATCGCAGAAGATTTTCCGCTGCACTAATTCACCACCCCCCCCCCCCCCCCCTCTCTTAGTGCTCTTGATCCTAACAATTGGTATCAGAGCGGGGTTAACTCTCTAACGGATTAAAACCCAAGAGAGATGGTATACGCCGGAAACCAAGAGGGTCATTCTATTATACGTCCACCCATGTTCAGTGGGACGAACTACACCAATTAGAAGACCCTAATGAGGATCTTTCTTATTTCTATAGATTTTGAACTTTGGAATATTGTCGAAAATGGATTTTCGAAGTCTTCTCTTCCAATGATCGATTGGAATGAATTGGAGATGAAGGCTTTCGCTCTTAATGCAAAGGCTATGAATGCCTTATTTTGTGCACTTGATAAAAACGAGTTTAACCGTATTTCGACTTATGAAACCGCATTTGATATTTGGCACACACTCGAAGTGACTCATGAAGGCACAAGTAGAGTGAAAGAGTCAAAAATCAATCTTCTGTTACATTCTTTCGAACTTTTCCGGATGAAACCGAATGAAACCATTGGCGACATGTTTACCCATTTCACGGATGTCGTCAACGGTCTAAAAGGACTCGGAAAAAGTTTCTCGGATTTTGAGGTCGTAAATAAGATTCTAAGATCCCTTCCTAAGAGTTGGGATCCTAAAGTCACTGCTATTCAAGAGGCGAAAGATCTAAGAAACTTCCCTCTTGAAGAACTAATCGGGTCATTAATGACCTATGAGATGACTTGTAAAGCTCATGAAGAGCAAGAAGACATCCTTCCAAAGAACAGGAAGGATATGGCACTTAAAACTTCAGAAGGCCACTTGAGAGAAAACTCAAGTGATGAGGACTGTGATGATGACTTGGCACTTCTAACAAGAAAATTTAAAAAATTCATTAAAAGAAACAAGTTTAAGAATGACACAAAAATTAAACTTGAACTCAAGAAGGACCAAGTTATTTGCTATGAATGCAAAAAGTCAGGACACTACAAGAGTGATTGTCCCCAAGCCAAAAAGAGAACATCAAAGAAGAAGGCGCTCAAAGCAACGTGGAATGACTCGAGTGCGTCCGAAGAAGAGGAGTCCAACACCGAGCAAGTTGCTCACTACACCTTAATGGCCATCGGAGAGGAGGTAACAAATTTAGTAGATGCAGATTTATCATTTGATGAATTATTAAATGCCTTCCATGACTTATTTGATAAATGCAAGATTATTAGTAGAAAATACAAATTACTAAAAAAGGAGCATGATAGACTTACTTGTAATTTTGATAAGTTAAAAACTGAATATCATGACAGTTTAAGTTCATGCATAAAATGTCATGATCTAGAAACTCTCCAAAAGGAAAACTTGCTACTTAAGGACACCTTGAAGAAATTCGAGGTTGGTAGCAAGTCATTGAATATGATCCTTGCAAATAAGGGTCACGTTCCCAAAAGAAGTAGAATTGGATTTGTGAGAAGTCCTCACCAAAATCCAACCACCTTCATAAAAGGCCCCATCTTACATGTTCGACACCAAAGCAAATGCAACTTTTGTTGCAAATTTGGACACAAAACGCATTATTGTCCGTTCAAGAAAATTAGTCCGAATAAATTAATTTGGGTTCTCAAAGGAACCATGACAAATTCTATGCAACATGATAAACAATGTAGATCTATTTTTGAGGCACCCAAAAGCAAATGGGTACCTAAAAATCATCCTTTCCTATAAAAACATTAAAAAAAAAATTATAAGCTGGAGCAAGAAATAATATTCTACTCCTTGGATTCTCGATATTCATGACCTAAGATCCAAAAAGAACTCACAATGCTCTCTAGCCTAAATAAGAGATGAAGATTAAAATCACAAATGCGATTTAGATACAATCCTATTTGATTTTTCATAATTAGAAACGCATGATTCTCAATTCACATATCCTCTAGATTTTCGAACCCATCAATTTCATCCGTTCATAACTTTCGAATCCAACTCTATATCATGAACTGACTAAGTCTGTCATGAACTTGCAAGGCTTACCAACTTGAACAAACAGTCACAAACATGTGTACGACATTGAGAGTATGCACGTTAAAAGATCTATCTTGATCGTGCAAAAGTTCTTGACCTAAAATGAAAACTCTTACATAATTACGTAAGTAAAGTTGATTGTTCTGAATGAAAATTCTTCTCAAGACAAAAACTCTCAAATCATATTACACTACGATCAGAACAAGTGCTCACCGCCTGCAGGCGGTGGCACCACCCCAGCTGGAGGTAGCACCTCCGGCTGTCACGTGTTGCAAGCGGTTGCACTGCCCCAGCCAGAGGTGCAACCGCCCGCAACTCTGCCCTTTTTAACCCAAGCTAGGGCCGACGGTGAAACCGACCCCAACTCACTCCCTTCCCCTCTTTACTCTTCCAAGGCTCCTCCATCCCCATTTCTCCCCTCATAACATCCCGAATACCCCTCATTTCGGAGCAAAACATCAACAATCCTTCCCTCTCTTAAAGATCCCACTAAGGTATTCTCTAAGAAGCCCTTAAATTCTGTTTTTCATTTACTCTTGCCCATTACTATTCTTCTAAACAGCAGCAGTTATGGGATCTAGAAGATCCTCAAGGGACAAAGGAAAGAGGAGATTAGTAGAAGATTTTGATCTCACCCTTTTCGATTCAAAATACCATGCTGAAAAGTTTTCCTCTTTCGAACTTAGGAGTGTCAATAAGGGAAAATATGTAGATTTAAATGAACTAAGAGACTTAGAAACAATCCAATGGTTTGCAAACTTAGATCTACTCCCTATTTTGCAAGTTAATGAACTCATCTATCCAAGACTTGTTAGATTGTTTTACAACAACATACAAATAGATGAAGAAGAAAGAATGACTACCCATCTTTTAGGACAACACATCTCAATTACGGATAAATTCATTTGCGACATAATAGGCATTCCCATGAAAAGTAGAGGACTTTACTTTAGAGGATCATGGGATGATGAAACTGTTGGAACAACATATGTTGAAGCCTTAGGAACAATTTTTGCCAATCCCAACTTAGCATTTGTTCCTAACAGTTGTGAACATCTACTGCCTCTAAACACTAAGGTACTTTATCATATCCTAACTAGCATCATTCTTCCTAAACAATACCATCATGATGAAGTAAGCCAATTAGAATTAGGAACTATGTATTTGATCATGAAAGGACATGACATCTGTCTTGGTTATCTTATCCAACAAAACATGTTAGAACTATCTAAGAAAGACACGATGCTCCCATATGGTGGTATAATCACTAGAATAATGAAAGCCTATGATATTCTAATACCACCAGAAGAAGAAGTAATAAAAGTAGATAGATTTAGCATAATAAATAAAAATCTACTTCACCGATTAAGATCTTTTTATAGAAACGGTAACTGGGTTAGAATGCCAAGAAGAACCGATCCCCCTCAACCTGAACCAGAACCGGAAACACCAGTCTTTAGGGGTACCCAATCTCCTCCGATCTGTCCCTTTGAAGAAACACATCCATTTGAGCAAACTCATACATCATCTGTCGAAGATATTGGGATTCGGATGGACCGATTCGAACAAAAACAAGAACGGTTTGAACATCGACAAGATCAAATCCTAACTGAGCTGCAGCAAATTCATTGACAATTTGACTCTTTGTTTAGGCACTTTAATTTTCCACCTCATGAATGAGCTTGTATGAACACAATCATCTGTTATTATTGTAAACTCCTTATGTTACTCACCATGATGGGCTTTGCCTTGATCCTTGATATAGTTACCTGATATATTTGAGCATATGCAGAATTGTAAACATCTCTCGTTGTTTATCTCGAATTTTACACTTAAACTAAATGTTTTGAAAACCTTGTGCCTTGATTTCCATGATAAATATAATTTGAGAAAGTGATATACCAATGCAGTTGATAAGTCATGATATTGCCATAATATTGATACTAAACATCACTTTATACGAGATCATATTACTAATCATGACGTAATCATAGAGTTCATTGATACTAAACATCAACTAGCTGACATATTTATAAAACCGCTAAGTAAAGAACAATTTGATTTCATAAGAAGAGAATTATGAATGTTGATGTGTCCGAATAAATAAACTAGTTAAAATTATTTTTCGGACTTTATTAAATGCTCAAATCACTTGATTGCCATTACATGCCTAAATAACATGTTGCCTAAATAACATGCCTAAATTTTGTCTTCATGATTGTATTTGAAAATCTGTAGCATAGTCTTGTCCGAATGCATGACAGATTTTATTTCATTTTTCGGATTCGCTTAACAATTGGAATGCTAAAAATCGAATTTTCTCATACACTCTTATGAAAAATATTTTTTTCTGAAATGGATGATAGTATTTTTACTTGAAATGTTTTGATTCCTGCTTATGAATTCCATCTTGAAATATGGATGATAGTATTTTTACTTACAAAAAGCTGTTTCAAACACATATCTTGACTCAAAGTAAACTCACAAATAGCTGGAATCACAAATGACTTTCCTCCTTCATGCAAAAAGGATTATAACAGAAAAAAGAGGAAGAAGTATTCAAAGCAATCTACGTATCATGCCTTCCTTTATATGCTTGATAATTTGCTTATATTGTTCTCCTGGTATCACAACTACCATGCTTTTTATTGATGACAAAGGGGGAGAAATATATGAATTGATGCTATAAACACCGATGCTATGATTATGTCATGCTTGCATCACCAAGAGATATATGAACAGATGTCATGCATTAATTTGCATTATGTCTTGAGTTGATATCTTACCATGTGAAGAAATGCAATACTTGCTAAAATATTTGAAATGTGTACATCATGTAATGATATCAAAATCTTACTTCACAGCTTTACATGTTGATATGATGAATTGCTACTATTACCATCATTCGAACTTGTTATATTTGAAAATGAATGTCAAGCCTTGACATCATCTTCAAAGAAATACATCTTGATGGGAATCATGATGGGAGTATTGATAAGTTCAAATGATTTTAACTTATCAATATGTCTATTGAATTCTTAGGTCTTGAATTCAAGAATGACTTATCCCAAGTATGGCATATAGACAAGGGGAGTTAAGGTTAACTCCATTATCAATTGATTGTCATCATCAAAAAGGGGGAGATTGTTGAATCTTGGATTTTGATGATGAAGTCAATTGTCATTTGTTATCTAATCTATATGTTGAGATAACTGTGTAGGATTAACTACGATGAAAGTGAGACATGCAGCACGAGTTGCACTGGAGTCAAGACAATGATCACGTTGGGAGTTCGAGAGTTCGACGAAAGTTTGGACAGTCGTCGGAGGTTCTACGGGAACAAATCCGAGAAGTCCATAAGCTTGCCAAAGAACCTCGTCGGAACTCGCCAAGTGAATCGTCGCAAGTCCAGGAGTTTGTCGGAAGTCCGCAGGAGCATCACCGAGGGTTCATCGGATGATCAACGGAAGTTCGCCGGAAGCTCGCCGGAAGAAGCGATTGACGCACCGGAGCAAGTTGCAATAAATGTCTTAGGAAAAATCGTAGTTAGCACATTGATTAAGTTAGAAATTGGAGGTGATCCCATTAACTTAATCTTGGGGCAATTGGGCCCCTGAAAAACCCAAATTGTGCCGAATGGATCAACCCATTCGGACCCTGATTTCTGCCAGGTGGTTGAACCGCCCAAGGCAGGAGGTTGCACTGCCTGGGCTCAGTCTCCGAGCGAGACTGGGAGGTGCAACCGCCCTAGCTAGGCGGTGGCACCGCTTGGGGCTCAGTCTCCGAGCGAGACTGGGCGGTGCAACCTCCCCTGACAGGAGGTGGCACCACCTGAGCTCAGTCTTCGAGCTCTGCCAAGCAGTGCAACCGCCTCAGTCAGGAGGTGCAACCACCTGAGCTCGATCTTCGAGCTCTGTCAAGAGGTGCAACCGCCCATGACAGGAGGTAGCACCGCCCAGAGGCTCAGTCTTCGAGCTCTGCCAGGCGGTGCAACCGCTCCAGTCAGGAGGTGCAACCGCCTGATCCCGGAATTCCGGGAATTGACGGTTTTGAGCTCCAAATTTGAACTGGGTTGGGGCCTATAAATACCCCACCCATTCAGCATTGAAAGGGCATGAACTTACACCGAAATCTTGATCCTTTTGTGTGATTCTTAGAGCTCAAAATTATTGTAAAGGCCAAAAGTTCTTCTCTCTCTGTTCTTCCAAGTTCTGAGTTGTAAAGAGAGGAGTGAAAATTCTGTAAGGGTTGTCTCCTAAGCCCGTCAAAAGGAGTGAAACTGTAAAAGGGTTGTTGGCCTTCGCCTATTGAAGGAAGGCCTCTAGTTGACGTCGGTGACCTCGTCGGTGGAGGAAGCCAAAAGTGAAGTAGGTCAAGATTGACCGAACCACTCTAAATTTCGGTTTGCATTTACTTTGAGCATCTTATCTTTACTGCAAACCTCCTCAATAGCTTACTGCCTTCTGTGTTTTTACGAACGTGTTTCAAAGTTCAATGCATTCCGAATTGAGGTTTAAGACGCAAATCAGTTTTATCATACGAACTTCGTATTTCAATTTGCGCTTACGTTCTGATTTCCATTATAACTGCAAACTGACTTTATATCTTTGCTTTAACTACATCTCGCCTTATCTCAAGTTAAAGTGGTTTACGAATCAGCTTTTATACCGAAATTGCTTTTATCGTACGAACGTCGTATTTCAGTTTGCGCTTATATTCTGATTTCCATCATAAATGGAAACTGCGTTCATATCTTTGCTACATCTCTCCTAGTCAAAAGTTGAAGTGATTTACGAATCGGCTTTCTTACCAAAATCACTTCTATCGAACGAAAGCAGTTTTCGATTTTAATCGCAGAAGGTTTTCCGCTGCACTAATTCACCCCCACCCCCCCCCCCCCCACCTCTTAGTGCACTTGATCCTAATAGTACCACCGCCTGACAAAGGTGGTACTACCACTAGCAGCATTAACTACCAATGGTACCACCGCCTAGAACACTTGGGAGACTGGGTTTGCTAGGCAATGCCACCGTCGACCGTGATTTCAGGTGTTGAATGGGCTATTCAATCCTGCCCAATTCAGCCCTGTTAAGGGCCTAGTTGGCCCCTAACCAAGTTAGTGGGATTACCTCCCGATCCTAACTCAACTAATGTTCTAACTATATGATTAAGGTAAGCAATTAATCCGGTATGTCGATTTTGCTTTCGGCGAAACTTCCGGTGAGCTTCCGGCGAACTCCCGACGAACTCTTGCCGATCTTCCGACAAGCCTCTAGCGAACTTCCGACGAACTCTTGGCGAGCTCCCGACACACTTCCGGTACATCGTCTGAATCTTCGACTTTGACCCATCATCTGCTTTATACCTTACTACTATCGTAGTTAATCCTACACACTTATCTCAACACATAGATTAGGTCAAACAATTCACCAATTGATTTCATCGTTAAAATCCAAGATTCAACAATATCCTCACCCTCGAGTAGCAAATAAAAGTTATGTCGTAACTCCACGTTGGTTTTCTCATCATGCTTTTTATTTTTACGAATCTAATTAGATTTTGGCCGTCATTACGTTGGATTATATGATCTAATGTATCTGCAATTTGTTCTAGAATCGACTCGTGTGTATCCTGAAAGATGCTTCTTTTACAAAACGAGTCCATGCGTTCATCCCTAAAAATATGGAATACAACCATATAAACTTATATATATGCGTTCATCAACGACCATTACTAGATGATAGCTATTACTTGGAAAGTAAAATAATCCTATTAAAATATTTTAACAACTAAAATTTAGAGAATAGCACTACTCACGGTTGACAACACAAAAAAGATCTCACCCGTGTTTGAACTTAAAAGAAATCCCTTCATCAGGGAGCAAAAGTTGTTCAAACAACAGTTCCTTAAAACCCACTCACGGCTTCCTTTATTTCTTTCATGATACAACACAAACACGCCTGGATAAGGTTAACAAAATTTCATACACCCGATGAAACACATTTTGCTAGTCATTGTTCACACTTCCCATATGGGGTGTGAAAACACTGAACACTCTCAGGGACAATTAAGTTGCTGCTACTCGCTGTTACAAACATCATCACATGGATAAAGGAGTGAGAACAACAATGAGCTCACAGACACGCCATTCATCTTCCCCATACTAAAGAGATGCAAAACAATAATCCAGAGCAACCAGCTTGCAAAAGACTGACATGATGATCGACATCTTCAATAAAACAAGCTGCTTCTTTGGTCAGTCACCTCTATATTAGCAACATGAGTTTGATGATAATTTTTCAGTAGGTCATGCTAAAAACTGTACTTGTGCCCTTTTCCATTTGGGGATGCAACCAGGTCATTTTCAGTGCATCCAACCATCCACAGACTCCATCTCTGTGACTTGCTCCCAGCACTGATGTGAACTTTAATAAATGAATTCCCTCCACATATATCACTAAATTAGCTCTTTTGAGATTTCAGCACTGATTTCAACTTTAATTAATGGAGTAAAACTTTCACATACGACCCAAGTCTTCCATCAAATTACCGCTTTGATTGTGAAGATTCTGACCATCTGTGATGTGAGCTTCTATATGTCTGCCACTGACGCCTGTTCATGTTTTTGTCAAACTGACTGACACAATTATCAGCTGGGGCTTTTGGTGTACTGCTAGTGGCATAGCCCCTTTTCAAGGCAGTTCTCATTTCCTCCTCAGCATCATATTGTAAGCGCTGCAAATAAATATAAAGACATTATTTGGAGCCCAATTAATGAGCATGAAAAGTCAATTGCTCAGCAAGTCTGACAAACTTAGTAACCAATTTCCAGAAACAGCCAAAGCAAAACAATTGATGTGCACACACACAAGCATCCACTCTCGTGTATAACAAAAGAAAGTTCAGTAAACTTGGTCACAGATCGTATTAGTACATTCCTTCCAACAATTTGACATGGATCACGGACGGGTACAACTTCAGTTTGTCCTAAAGCATGCAATCAAATATTCATCATTTGTTTAACAATCTCGGCCTACAGATCTCACCCAAGTTTCAATAATTAATTCATGAGCTGCGTACCAACTGAATGATCACTGATACAACAAAGGACTGGTATTGGAATGTATGGTCCGATACCAACTGATATCATCTTATTAACTATGAACACTGAACTAACATTTTAGCTTTTATTATTCACTAAATGGGTACTTGTGTTGATCAAAATTCTTAAGCACTTTGAACTCAAAGCAAAGAGTAAAAAACAATCAACTATATGAGCAGCTAAATCATAGAACCTGTGTAGTCAGTAAAACTACCTTAGTAAAAACAGAACGACATTGACAACGACGAGGAGTCATAATTTTCCAACTATTTGGAGATCCACGCACATGAGAGAGAAAAACAACACTACTGTGTCGAAAAGAGTTGTCTTGTTTGCAGTTTCCACAGCAAATTGTCATTGACCTTTAACAATAATTTAAATAAACTACTAGTGGCCTTACATTACATTATCATGACCTGAGATTCTTGATCAAATTGGATAGAGAAACATAATAAACTCACACTAAAAATCAATGTCACAACCTAAAAAGTCTGCTATTTAAGTTGTCTAATAATTGACTCCAAGCTTACCCTGTCAATAAATATTAGGTATTCTGATTGCTTCACAAATAGTCTATCCTAATTCTGATCCCACCAATATCTTACTCTGACTAGAAGTACTCTCATCCCCAAATTTACTCAATGAAAAGTGTCTAATTAATTTTCATGTAGGCCAAGTAACACAAGAAAAATGAGACAAATAAGATATTTGGCAATGCCTTTATCTAATGCACCCTATCTCTTAATAAATAAAATTCCAATTCATAAATACTGTCATTTAGTCATTTCTCAGTTCACAGTTCATCCTGTTAACTCCTTTTTTACCTGATCACATTCTAGAATCAAATCACATAGCATAGTTGTTAATTTGTTATCAGTTAATTTATGCAGATTTTTCCTTGAAACAAATTCTAATTCAATCAACCCAAGATATTCTCTTAATCTTACTTTATAATTAGTTTTAACTTAACGTCTTGCCAATTGAGCCACTAGCCCTTAGCTTTTTCACATTCTCCTAGAAAAGCGCATGCAGTTGTACAATCTTCCATATGATTTAGTAAGCCTTCTCAGCTACTTGCAACTTTAGTTACACCCAGTTCTACTAAATAATAATACTACCTTTTTACTCGTACAAGCTAGGTGTCATGGTAAGGGGTAAACTGGTGTATACTGACCCTCCCCAAAACCTGATCATTCAGTTGGTACGCAGTTCATGAATTTTGACCAAAGTTCAAAATTCATAACCTCTTTATTTCAAGGGGTAAACTGGTGTATACTGACCCTCCCCAAATCCTGTATTGGAGAGCCTCTTTTTTATGCTTCTAGGGAGAAAATACAAGTGCAAGTGAAAATAATCTAAAGTACCTCAACTTTAAGTAAATCTAAAGTCAAAGCATTTCTAATCTCAGACAACATATTCAAAATTGCAACCAAACATGAATGCAATTGTATAAGCCCAAATTGTAGAAAATAGCACAATGCTTATGATCTCGCTGTTAATAGTATAATTGAATGAAGTGTTTACAAATCACGAACAATGTTGGAACAAGGTTATATGAGTTCAAGAACAAGTTTCATTTGTCAGGCCAGAATAACATTAAACCTTCCCAAGTCTATGAGATCCTAGTTCAGTAAGCCACCAAAACAAACTTCATATGAAAAAACGAAAGCATAATAGTTATCGGAAATGGAACAATTCATAAACAAAAGAAATCATTTATATAAAGTGTCTTCTCAGAAAATAATTTAAAAACCAATAAAAATCTCCATATTTGCACATTGACATCTAATCACGACCTAGTGATCATGGATTCTATATGCAAACTGGCAGGAGACTTTGTGCTGTATCAAAGGTGTAGTGAAATCAAAGGTGGCCTCGGTAAAGAGCATGTGCCAACATGAAACCCTTGCCACCTGTGTTGCTCACCATTAACTTTGTCAACACGCTATTGGCATGTTCTACACCATGAAACTGAAACATAACTTTATGAAATTTTCTGCACTAGTGGCATTACTGATTAAACCACTTGAACCGCTTTTTTGCACAAGTAATTTCAGTTAGAAAAAAGGAAAATGTCAAAAATTTATCAGATTTACAGACTTTATTTGATTTCTGACTTAAGATTAAATAAAAGTTTTCATGGATACATGATGTTTTACAAAGGAAAGAGAAAAATTAGTCCAATTAAACGAATAAACTCGCTCAATATATCATCTCTTTCCTACATCAAGATGCTTCCTCGATTGTTTGGTCATAGAGTTCCAAAATTTGTTATCAGGAAGAAATTTTTCATGAAACTCAACTGAAATGGTAGTCCCAGTATTGTGACTTCAACGTATACACAACACACCTCATAGTTCATTCTTCAAGAGGATCATAAATGATAAATGAGAATTCTTATAGTCAAAGAGAACTTCCATGTGCCAATTAAAGAAATCTAAAGCCCAACAAGGAATCTGAACTGAAAACAAGGACTTCACTGGAGTCCTTGCTGGTCTCTAATGCCAAGTTCAGTTCCACCAGAAATATCAGAAATTTAATGTATGAAGTGACATTATGCAACATCTTAATAGTTCAATTACAATAATAAGTTGTCATGTGACAGAAATGTCACAAAAATCAAAAGCATAAAAACTAAGACATTACTTGTAGGAATGAAATCTTCTTCTTCCACTCTAATTAGGGTCTTGAATTTTAGATGGACAGTTAAATCCACTCTACTAAGTCTTCACTATATATTGGATAATAACTACAGTAACATGCACATCATTAATGGCTGTTCTCACGTCCTAAGCTAAAAAATAATTAGTATCATACAATGACAAGGACCTAATTGCATAAAATTGCAGCATTTTCAGCACAGACATTACGATATGCAACATCATGACTGGATAAACATGAACAACAATTACAACATCAATTTTGAAGCTATCATTTAGGATGTCTTCAGTGTACGAATTTGCTCCTGAAATGTACAAAATGAAAATCAGTTCATTATTTTGGAGAATCTATTCATTTTCTTTAATAATTCAAGTAAAAAATAGTTTAGTGCTTCTTTAGGCCTTGTAAGTATTCAATCAACATGTAACATCAATACCTAAAATTACTATTAATGATTTAGCCTGACTTGACATAAGAAACTAAGCAGCCAAGTTGGTAAAAGTTTTAGTGCCAACATCATTTCACAGCAATACCTATCAATATCAACCTACTAATTATTCACACATATGCACATGGGTGTCACGAACATCTCTTGTGAATGCTTACATTAAAGACATTCTTGTTAGCCGTAGATTATCTGATTCACAAATTGAATGATGGTTGCCACAACATAACAAGCCAGGGTTGTAGTATGTTCATTACATTTGAATAAAGTATAGATGGAACTCCTATGTAGTAATCAAACTGAAAGAAAATCTCTTGTGATAGTTTGCTACTTAAAGCTTATCCATAGTATACCATCTCTTAACATTTTCCGATAGCAAACACTTATTTCTTATAAAAGCTTGCATATTGTATTAAACACCAACTATAAGCTTTTCATTTAAGCCAGTTATAGAGTAAATGCTAACATAAACAGTCTCTACTCACTCTCTCTCTCACACAGATTCACCAAGCAGCACGCTTTAGTGGAGCGCCACCAGGGCGCTTGCCTGAACCCCAGTGTCAGGCATCTCGAGCAAGCGCTCGGCGAAAACCATGCAACCCTAGCGCCTACGATTCAGTTGAACAATAGCTAGTCAGTTCAATTGAACCAACTAAGCTACATAAAGTTAATTTACTTGCAAAACCCACCCCCTTCCCCCCCACGCGACCACAAGCAACCCTAGCACAATCTCTGCCTTTGTCGCGCCTCTATCGCTGCCTCTATCGCCAACACACTGGACCGATGCTTCCTCTGCCGTCGACAAACAAATCCGAAGATGTAGCTTTCATGCGTAGTTCCCTCCGTCGTTACTGCTTCCGTGAGTAGCTCCTCCCACCGTCGAGGGAGAGGACCGCAGCTTCCTCCGCCACTGGTGGACACATCTGAAGCTTCCTCTACTCACAACAGAAGCTGTCCGCAGCTTCTGCTGTCATTACTATCTCATTACTATCGCTGTCACCATCATCCGAAGCTACTACTGTTGTCTGCAGATTCTTCAGCCGCTACTGTCATCCGAAGCTTCCTCCGCCATTGCTGCTATCGTTTGTAGCTTCCTCTGTCGTTGTTGCCATCGTTCGAAAGTTCCTCCGTCACCGTCGCCCTCTCCTTTCCCACTTTCCACCGTCAATGACTCTTTTCTCCCCTCTAACTACTATCGACAGTAGATTAAATACTGTTAACAGTAGATTGTTAACTACTGTTATCATATACTAGTCCCTACTTAGATTTTAACACTACTAATCTCTATTTATCAATTGTATTAGATTTTTTTATATTTTAATATTTCATAGCGTCTTGCTTCGCTCGGGCGAGCGCTTAGCACCTTGAACATCTTGGGGTCTTAGCGCCTTTTGATGCCTAGTGCTTTTTAAATCACCGAGCTATTGTTCACCATCATGTCACATGAAAATAGGTTGTAACCCAATCACTTCATTACTTTTCACTTCTTTGTCTCTTGAAAAGAATAGATTATTGTCTCTCCTTCGGACATTTCACCACAAACATCATAAGGGTGCTAGGCACCTATTTACTAAAATCTGGTAAATACCTTGCTGGGGTCTGAGAGTACAGAATATGCCTCTCCTATCATCTTGAACAATCTATCAGCATGTCTGTGAACTTCTTCAGCCATTTCTCTCCAAACGCCATTGTCAAGGTTCTCACTCCTAGCTAAGAGCTGACCAGCCTGCAGCAACAAGTTGCAGTGAAAAAATTGAAAACATCAACTTTTCTAAAATTATCCAGTGGCAATACCTTGTCAGGATGGTGTCTCAATGCAGCTTTCCTGTATGCCTTCTTTACATCTGCTGCAGAGCTCGATGGTTCAATTCCCCTGTATATACCAATAATCAATTATAAGGACAATTTCAACAGAAATTTACAGGTTAAGATGCCAAAACAACAGGCATAGAGTATAGCCATGTTTTAGAGCTACAAATAAATGATCCAGAAAAAAAGCAACTGAGCCTTAGATAAGATTAAAAATAAAAGGAAATGTTCATTCAAGAAAAACTAAATTTCTGGTACATGTAAGATTAAAATCAAACTTTTATTTTTCTTTTGGTACAGAAATCTAAACCTGATGCAACTTATTTATATTCTTGAACTATAAGGAAATATTTAACCAACTGAAGCAGTAAATTAGTCTGATAAAATATCCCAAAACTAGGTCAACATACAAGAGCAACTGTCAATACTTTTCAGTTTGTCTCCAGCAATTAAATCTTAAGTCAAATGGAGTGGAAAAAAAAGTTTTCTTAATCAAAGAATAATCTCTATCGATAAAGGACAAATTAACAAATCTTGCAAAACATCACAATATTTTTTAAAACTAGTATAGAAGATGCTATCCCAAGAAATAATTTTAAAGTTGGCCACCCACATTCTTTAGGTCATTGTGTCAATCAAGATCTTAATGGTTTATTGGAGTTGCCGGAACTGGGCAGTAGTCACCACCATACAGACCAGCACATAACTGGCTTACAACAGTTATAAAAGCAACCATTAATACAACTTCAGTTGGGTCTACCCTAATGTGAGAATCTTAAAGGTGAACATGGTGGAGAATTCACACCTATAATTGAAATTAAAACTAAAATAATAAAGAACGCCTTCATAGAATAAAAAAATTGCTTTCTGCAGACCAATATAATTCAGCTTAGACAACACAAACTGAAGTTGACGAAAAACTCACAATATCATGTACATATCCAGAGGAATTTCTTTTCTGGACTCCTCCTCCACAGTAGAAAGTCGCAAGCGGGCTTGAGATAGATCACCATTATTACTGATTGATCTTTCCAAAGCTCCATCTTGATTGTCGTTATCTTTGGGTTGCTTTTCCAGAAGAGATATGAGCTTATGGAGGTCATTAGATGCTTGTCCATAGTCTCTGATCATCTCATGTAAGGTGGCCCTTCTAGAAATTGCCTATAATACAACAATGAAAATTACAAATCAGTACATGTAACCAAAGCTTCAAGTACTGTACAGTCTGAATTGAGATCGTTACATGTTGATGTTCTATATGTATTATTTTTCAGTATTAACACATGGTATGGGTTGGTATCCACCTTAGAAACAGTCTCATACTAGTTTGAATAGTTGCTAAAATTGGTACTGGCCGAGATTTGAGTCCTTGTATGTAACCATGTCTTTAAGGAACAAGCATTTGTCTTGCAGAACATCGGCATACTGATACTCCGGTGTATCTAGCTAACCATGTCACAATGGACTTACAAATGCAATTTTGACATTTCTGTCAATACAGATTGCCCGTCCTTCAAGCCAGAGCTAAGTCCCCATGTTGAATGTTTCCTCCCTTTCTCCTCGTAATTTTGTGCTGCCGGAGTACTTGCATCAACACAGCATAGACTATTATGCTAATAGCACATACTGAATCGGCTGTCAACCGGAATTGGCCATATAACAAGTAAATCCTCAGTCTAAACCTAGTGGATAACATTGTTTTTCTTCATCTATATTTTCCTCTGAGCTTTCCTATTTATGACAGTGCTCTTAGAATTTTTATACTTTCTTTGCTGGGTTTTTGTCACCAGTGCTTAAGTACAAAAATGAAAATGATCATGGCTATTGTTGAATCTTTTGTTTTGGCTCGACAGCGAATCCTAAGGCAACACGGTAGCACCATTTAACTCAGTGGGGATGCACTCAGCTCACAGAACATCACAGCATGAATTGCTAATCTAAATAACCTTAAACTCAAACCTGAACTTGAAGCTGGGCTAATCAGATTTTGCTTGCATCTTAGTGAAAAGAATATCTTCCCATTCCATCTTTATCTAAACTCAATTAGTACATTACCAGATGCATAGTTGCAACACCCAAGTACAACATCAAAAATAAATAATAAAATGGCAATTCAAATGAAAGAAATGGGTACAAATCCCCCATAAAGAACTTATAATACAATGGAGATTAAAAACAAAGAAAAAAATCTTAAGTGGGATGATGATAATATGTGAATAAAAAGGACACACGACAAGCAAGTTCAACTTCCCGTTGCAATGCCACAAAATAGTATTGCATCATCCCGTTTTACACAATATGATACAGTATTATGATATATGTTGGAGCATCATGTGTAAGTCAATGAGTCAATATCAGCAGGCTTCAAATCATAACCAGAGAAATGAGAGAATAGAGATGGCAAGTGAAATTGAAATAACAATTAAGATGTCAGCAAAACCTTGACCAACCTTCAGGTAGCTAGGATCAAGAGCTATTGCTAGACTGCAGTCTGCAATGGCATCAGCAATTTGGCCCATAGCTTGATATGCAGCAGCACGATTACAGAAGCATATTGCTGCAAAAGGACGTGATTCAGTACTGCATGCTAAAGCCGCACTGTAATGTTCTATAGCATCCACATGTCTTCCTTCTTTAAAAGCTTCATTCCCAGCAGCCTGCAATGGAATTTAAAAAAAGCATTTGTTGATGTCAAAACTCTTCATGTAATTGTATTTGAAGGAATTTATTAATATATAACTTCCTGATATCATCATGCAAAGAAGCATCCAAAACTAGTGTCATCTAATTACCTACACATGAAAAAACACACAGAGAGGCTAAATTAGCAGCACAACCCCTCTAAAAACAAGCCACATTTCAAGCCTTCAGTACACAAATATTTTGATCATTTGAAAAGGCAAACAACAAGCCCAGGATCCAATCAAGTCACTGTCATGGTGGTTTTGGAATCGCATCTCCATTTGGACAAAGTCAACAGACTTACACTTTAACTGAACTTGCATTTATAAAATTGTCTACTGATTCTCAACACCAACTAAACATAGAATTATAATCACAATGTTCATAAGTTCTTAAATATAAACATTATTATTAGTAATTTTGCTAAATAAGATACAATGAAAAGACTCATATAAAAAGAAAATGAGCAGACTTACTTTTAGGCGCAAGAGTTCACGAACTGTAACAAACAATGATGTTGAAGATCCTGAAGGCCCACTGCTATTCCTAGGTAATATTAATGAAAATTAAAAACATGATTTGAAGAAATATATGCTACTATCAGAAATGATTAATGGAGTACAGAGATAAGATCTAAATAGTACTTTTCCACTATATTTTTCATTTTATCTTGTTTCTTTAGCAAATCAAGTGCTTCCTTGAGTCTTCCTAGATAGAAGTTAGACTCCGAAATACGGCACCAACGCCAAAGCCTCACAGAAATAACTTGAATATCTTCAAAATTATCAACTTTGCTCAACTGTACATTGGTTCCAGACAAAACATTTCTTTCAGCATGTTCCATAGTCTGCTCACAAAATTGTATTACTTCTTCATACCTCCGAAGCTGTCAGGTTGAAGAACAGCATTATTAGATCAGATATATTATTCTATGAGATATACCTGGGACAATATAAATTAGTTTACTGCTTCCCATAACACCCGGAAAAAAAAAAGGAATTTGAAAATTCATGGTCTTAATGACAGCTACTTCATTGAGAAATATTAGAACTAACCAATAGAAGAGCTTCTGCTTTCATTTCCATCAATTTTTCTGAATGTGTACATATAGATAGAGAATCAGAGATCATATGCAAGGCCTTTGCCACTTCATTAGATGTTCTTTTCAGTAAAAGTTCCTCACACTGAACCACGTAACCTGCCACTTGCTGTTACATGAGAAATACATGTCAGTCACATATATGCCAAAAAGACAAGGGAACATAAAGCAGATATAAATAGCATGACAAATCAAACAAATAATATATCCTAGATGAATTATTTAATACTTAGTTATGTGAAATCAATAATAACTTGTAAAAAACAAACCATAACAAAAACAGAAGGTAATTTTTCATTCAAAATGGTATTACTAAAGCAAATTAATCATTATTAGTGTTTTGGTTCAAATACATCTGGGATTACTCAACAAGACAAGAAACAAGTTTTTTTTAATATCCAATGTACTTCTTTAACTTTGTGATATATTTTTCAGACACAAAATGAGGCATCTGTCACTGTATTTGTTACAATTCATAAACATTCCATAAAGAATTTGGCTTATGCTGTTTAAGCAGGTGGAAGGAAACATAAATTTTAGACACATGCTATAAATGTAATGGTCCAACACCAATTTTGATGTTCTAAAGCTTGTCAGATGGATCTCAAATGTTGATGACATGAAAATACCAATGTCAAGTTAGATATTTTCAATCTAACAAAGCAACCTTTTTAGATACACAGGATGATAAAAATCTGGATTTAAAGTATAGATGAATATGATGGTCTGAAACAGATAATCCATGACCGAGAAATGCACTGGAATCTTTCATTATGACAATATCCAATATATGTGTAAAATTCAAAATTGGTAAATAGGATTTCTAATCCAATAAAACCATTTGTAAAACTTACATTACCTCATTCACTCAAGTTTTGTCATAACAATTCAACTGACAGAAAAGGAATTGTTCATAATCCATATCTTAAGAAATTGCTACTATATTGAAACTTTAGCACTTAATACCAAAAGATAATTACAAGCACAAGTAAATCTTCTCTGATACGCCAGGTTGCTTGGTTCTTATGTAATAATCCCTCTTGGAACATGCAAGTCGTTTTGCATGTAAACAAGAAGTCTTTCATAAATCAATTGTGCTGCAGAACATCAAATGTTGAAAGATCAGCAGTAGTAGGTTCAGTGCTACCTGAGCTTTCTGAAGGCCATCAGAAGCCTCTATTAATATTTTCTGGTCCAAATTTCCGTCACGCTCTGATAGTAAGCATTTCTTAAAATACTTCATAGCTTCATCAATTTCGCCCAGTGCAAGATGGCAACTGTATCAGGGGAAGATCAGGTCTCTAAGAGAGTCTCAACTATCATACAGCAAAACAGAGTGCAAAAACAGACAAAATGGGATACTGAAGTATACATCTCAATATCGTTCAATTCAAACCTTAGATTTATCTCCAAGCTCAAATCAACAAAATTGACTAAGACAACAACATTGTGCGAAATACACAAACGAAATTAGTGATTCTCTGAACATCAACCAAAAGTTGAAACTGTGATATCTCTACCACACAAAAGCACACAACAACGTTTCGAAGATAAGCGATGAACATAGGAACGGGATGAATATAGGGGGAAGTAGTTAGAGACCAACTAGACCCTAATTTACCCTTGATAGTGTCCCACCTAAGCCAACTCTAGCCAAGGACCTTTCACCACAACAATGGCTTGACCAAAACTTTATGTGGACTACTCAAAAGGGTTGATCCTACCAACAAATCTTAACTCACCACATGCTGCACAATTTTTAAATCATTTTGACTAAAGTAGCTAATTAAAAAATTTGTTCAGTTTCCATGATGATAACGTAGCTCAGTCAAGACTACTATTAAAGTTAGATGATATCTAATTCCAATACAAAAACTTCCCTTTGAGGTGCTCAAACCCACTTGGAACAAATCTCTTCAAGACAAGGCAAGGTCAAGAAATAGACTTTTTCTATTTCTCGATGATCTTCTGATTGATTTTCATCACTATTTTCAGTTAATATTGTAGGGGCTAACTCTGAATATAATTTGTCTAAGAGTCCTTATATGAACATAATACTTGTTACGTGGTTTATTTTGCTATTATTAACTTGGATTTGGAGAGTTCAGTTGTTGTTTATAGTGGGATTCTATGTAGTGGCCAGATACCAAACAAGGAGAAGATTTTTCTTTCAGGATCTCTTAGTAATTTACTAAATTGTCAAACCACGGATTGAGCTTGTTGTCCTTTTATATGGTAGAATTAAGTATACATCAGGATTCTACAGAAACCATATAATTTAAAGGGCAAAAGATGGGGTGTCCCATAAGAAAATGGACATTCAAGCATGCGGGATTTCAATACATGGCAAGCCACACCAATGTTGAGTAAGAAAGCATGTGTTTAATATTGAGAGAGCAAAGAATGGACAGTCTAATTAAATGTTATACGATCAAGTACAATTTTAATTTATGGCAAGGTCAAGGCAATGTTGAGTAACCATAAACAACTTCTCACTTAACACATGCAACTAATCTTATTTGCTCATCATCTAGTTTTGATAAAGTCTCTCTATTTTGTTAACAAGGTCAATCCAACAAACAACATCACCAATGCAAGGTCAATGGACAGTCAATGTAACCAGCCCTACCCCTGAAATTACATGACTCCAACCATAGACGCCTCATTGCAACACTGGATAACAAGGTTGCTAAGGAGCAACCCTAAGGTGACACCAAGGATTACATCCTATAGCTAGTCTTATTGCTCTAAACAATTTACCTTTATTTGGAAGATCCACCATCAACCTTGCAGAGTTGGTGAATCTCTCCACTCAGCTATCCATATTCTGCAAATGATCCTTTTTTTCCACTCCATTCTACTCTTAAATGGAAAAGCCAAAAACAACTAGAGCTTTTGGGACTGGACCCTTCTTAATATTCTTGTATTAGTTACACTCTTTAGTAAGGTATGCAGTTTCGAATAATACCGCCCGTATCAGGCGGTACATACCGGTCCGTCAGCCGATCGATACACGGACCGCCCTTATCGGACGGGACGGAATACATATATATATATATATATATTATTTATTTATTTATTTATAAAAGGTGACATCATCTTTTATAAATATATATATATAATCTTATATATATATATAATATTTTTATACATAAATATATATTTATTAATTTATATATATATATAAACAAGGCGACGTCACCGAATTATATATATATATATATATATATATATATATATATATACCGAACGATATACCGCTCGATATATAGTATCGTACCGTACCGTACCGAACATCGAAACTCCGGTACAGTACGATATTTCAATCCTTGCTCTTTAGGGTCCTCTCTTGTTGTTGGGAGATTATGGCTTGTTATTGGTGCTTTATTGTCTCACTTGTTCAACTAAAGTTTCTCACTACAGTGACCTTAGAATATATGCTAATCAAATTCTCATTAATTTAACAAATATCATTATTAGTTAGTACAAAATCTAAATTCTCATTTTGAAAATCCCTAACAAGTTGATCCTATAGTGCACCACTATGGCTAGATGAAACATTGAGATGCCACCAAAACGGAAGGCTAGAAAGATTAGGAAGTAGCAACAACATGATGGCTACCAAAATGATGGATATATGGTGTAGCTGAACTATAAGGCACGGTTTATGAGGATGAACAATTCAAGAATTAAAATATTTTGTCATATGCCATATGAAACAAAACATTGTTATTTTATATTAAAATATTCCAGATGATACATTATGATATTGCCTAAAACCAGAAGTTGTTCAAAGGTGTTTGATAAGACATAAAAGAAATGCCTAAATTAGGTGCTGCAACATTAAGAAAAAGAACATAATATTTTTGGAGAGTAGTACAGAGTCAATGGGTCCAAAAGTAGCACTTCTAAAAACTTTTTGAAACTAACATTTCCAACCTGCCAGCACAAATAAGCCTTACAGAAGCATTGGTCCCATGGTTCGTCTTACTATTTTATACCGGTATACCAATCGGCTATTGGTATAATACATATTGAACCATCCCGATGTACCGACATATAGTGGGACATACCGACAAACCGATGTGTACCACCCGTACCGATCTCCTATACCGCTAGTACCAAGCAATACATTGTGGTATGGCAAACCTTGATTGGTCTTGGCCCAACCCATGTCAAGAGAATAAGTTACAATCCAACCCAGAGAGATACAACTTAGAAAAATATTTGAAACAAAAATAAAGATGCAGCAACCTTTGTGAACTGATGATGACAAATTTTCTTGCCACGGCATCAATGCAATAACTTCAACAAAACAAAACAATAAACTCTGAAATCTAAATACTTGCTTTTCAGCTTAACAATGAAGATAGAAATTGGAAAGGAGAAGTGTTTGACATTATGGAAAAGCTTTAACCTAACAATTAGCTCTGAAATCTAAATACTTGTTTCTCATCTTTTAATCTAAATAGAAATTGAAGAGGAAAAAGGTATTTGACATTAATTTTATTAAAAAATGTGAATCTTTTCTTTGTTCATTTTAACGTTCAAATGTCTTTTCCTATTTATTCTTCACTGTCTATATGTATATTCCAAGTCAACAATTTAAATGTAGACATTTTATTGTCAATTTCATTATATAAAGAAAACTGTGAAAGGAAAAAAGTTTGACAATACAGCTTAATACTTTTCTTTACCATTAACTTATTGTCACCTTTGCATGATGTGACTCATAATTTTACTATATCAACATTCAGATGAGTTGAGAAATAATGTCTCAACAATTATTGAGTGCAATAAAGATGTATAAGTCCAAAAAACAAAAAGAATAATTTCAGCTATGAACCTAATGAAAAAAGATAAGGCAGAAATGGATTAAGAGAACCAAGGAAACCTTACTTTGCAGCCCTGACTTGAACCCTTAGAAAGTGGGAATCAATTGCAGCAGCCAGCATACAGTCATTAAGGGCTTCTCTCATTCTTCCAAGAGACATCCGTGCAGCTGCACGGTTGCTGTAGCACAACATCAATGCTCGATTGTAGCTTAGAGAAATTTCCTTCCGAGAGACAGAGTTCACCCCCTGCGTATAATACTCC
Source organism: Musa acuminata AAA Group (assembly GCF_036884655.1). Classification (NCBI taxonomy): domain Eukaryota; kingdom Viridiplantae; phylum Streptophyta; class Magnoliopsida; order Zingiberales; family Musaceae; genus Musa; species Musa acuminata. The sequence goes on from NC_088331.1 coordinate 20,490,359, forward strand.
TCAGCTTTAAGCAGTAGTCCTTTTGCATAAGCTTGATTGCCCCTAATGTACATAAAATCATCAGCAATAAGTCCCAGAGGTGACTACTGAATTGCAATTTAATTAATGCAGACAATGTGTCTCTAATCCACAATATAATTAATCAAAATTTTTACTAGAGGTAGAAATAAGGAATATGAATTCTGCAACCATTCTCGTAAACCAGGAGCTATATAAAATTGTTCATGGGAGTCCACAAATGGTGGAAAGTCATATTCTCAAGTACCTGAGACGCCATCTCTCACAGGCTTCTTGCTCTGCAACTATTTCAGAATCAGTGGTAACTGGATCCCTCAAGACCTCTGGTTTCGTACCAGTTTCAACTCTAGTATCAACTACATTCTGTGGACCAGATTGTATGGATTTTAGGTCTCCTGCAGGATCTGGACGTACAGAACTGCAGGTAGCTGGAAGCATATTCACAAAAGGGGAAACAAAAGGAACATCAGCATTTAAACTAGGATTAAGCATCTCCTGACCAACTTTTGTCCTACTTTTCCGTCGAAGTTGTCGCTTTGACACTGATAATGGATCTTGAGCAAAAGATATTGCACCAAAAGCAAAGTTTGAACCACCAAAACCTGCTAAGCTAGAAGCCGAAGTTAAGCTTGTACCATTCTCACCAGCTTGTGTGACGATCTCTGAACCAAAAAGGTGAGTTTCTGTTTCCATTAAAGTGCTGCTACTTCCACAAGCAAGATCCTCATATTCAGATTTGGAAACAACCGTTTTCCCATCAGGTTCACATCTTTGTCCATCATCTGAACATTCGAGACCAAATTCCTCATCAACATGATCTCTAGAATCATTATGATCTCTTTCTCCATGTGTTAAATCATCTTCATTAATATCCAAACGCTGTGTGGCAGAAACAAGATATTCACTTTCATCATGACATCTGGAATTATTATGATTTGGTTTTTCATGTGTTAAATCATCTTCAGCAATATATAAGTGTTCTGTTGCAGAAACAAGAAATTCACTTTCATATACAGGAATTGGATTTTCCGTCGCAATTGATGCACTAGGTGAGGCAATATGGATGGACTCATTTGACGGTATTGAAGCTTCTCTTGAAGTTTGATCAGCAACTAAATTCTCCTGATAAGGAGAATAATCCATCGGTGAGTAACCATCAAGAGATTCTGGATCCTTACCTTCCAAAACTTTTTCCACGGAGACAAATGTTTGAGCAAAGGTCTGCTGCAATGGAATGGAGTGCTTTGGTTTACCATTTCTTTTCTTTGTTTTTGTACCTTTAGATTCTACCTTTCTTCCACCGAATGTCATATTTGAACGTGGTCCAGTAAACAAACTCTCCTTCGATAAACCAGGAGCAACAGATTTTGGGCTTCTAAATTCCATGTGTGACATTCCAACTTCTTCTTGCATGCTTGTGAAATTGAAGCCAATCTCAACAGACCGGGGGTCATGGCCAGATGATGACCGATGAAAAGTAGGTTCAGCATATTCCCTGGACCTAAAGTCACTATCTACTTTAGATGATCGAAAATCATCTCCAATTGAACTTTTCTCCTGGTTGCTCACCACGAAAGTATGTTTAGAAGAAGCAGATGCATTTGGGAACACATTCCTAGTTCTTTCTGCATTGGCATCTGAATTTCCTGTTTTGTCCCTTATGTTCAACATTTTGATGTCATTATATAATGTCTTAACTGCATTACCATCAAAAGAAGCAGACACATTTGTGTCTCCTGTATATAGAACTTTATCAGGATCATTTGCCATGACAATTACCTTAAACTGGCAATCAGCATCTTTGCTTCTACTAAAGTTACCATCATCCTCGAAGTCCTCAATGTTCAGCTTTTGCATGACATTTATAATCTTTGATGGAAAGCTCTTCTCAGACATGGTTGATGTCTGAGATGAAGTGAAGCTTTTCTTCATATTGGACCCGAAGACAAAGAAACCTTCTGGGTTATCCAGACTTCCATTCCTAACATTGTGTGATGGCATCGTACTCCCAATAGTCGCCTTCTTCATCTCCTCCGACAATGTGTTCACATCACAGCCACCCAAGGAACTTAGAGTGGTCATATTGCCACCAAACAGAAAAGAATTACCAACATTATCCTTTGCCCTCTCATAAGCTTGTTTTCTCCCTTTAGAAGCATCTTCATCACCAGAGTTATGCAAATTCAGTTTTGTCATTTCTCCATGGAGACCCGAGAATAAAACTTCATCAGAAACATTAAATGACTTCTTACTTGAATTAGAACTTCTCTGAACCCCAGTATCATATGCATCAGAACTCCCACTTCTTTCATCAGTAAACGTACCTGTATTACTCATAGAGACACTATTTCTTGAATCTGAATTCCCCGAATTTGCACCAAAGACAAAAGCATTTTCAGGCTTTGCAGGTAAAAAACTACCCATGCTTGGCACCCCTGAGCTCTGTGGCTTGTTCCAACTCAACGTATCACTTTTGTTCAGACCACTTACACTTGCATACAAACTGGAAACAGAATCCACACATCGCTCATCTTTGAAGGTGGATGGATTCCCAGATATTTTATCAGAACCAGTGTTTGTCGAATCATCGGTTAACTCAGAAACAAATGGAACACTTTCAGACTTTCCGAACTCAAAGCCGCCCAACTCTGGATAACTGGTACCTGCTGTTGAAATCTCGTGAGACTTTGTACTTCTCTTCACATCACACCCAAATGGAAACACACCCAAATTGCTTGCCTTATTCTGAGACCCAATGTTTTCCATACTCAAATTCGATAAGGAGACACGACCAAAGGCAAACCCAGAGCTTCCGGATTCTACTGACACAAAATTATCCAAACTTGGTACACACAAATCCTCAGGCAAGTTTTGACCAGAAATAGCATTTTCCTTCATGGCACTTCCAGACACAAAAACACCAGCATCATCACGCCCAAAATGATATGCACAATCTACCGTGCTCCCATATCCTAAATTCGACATAGCTGGTTTTGACTCATATCCAGCAAACTCTAGCTTCATGGAATCTTCTCCGGTGCTCCGTCCTGTGCCGGAGAATTTCTCCTCACCACTCTCGAAGACAGAAGCACCAGTATGAATCTCATGCTTCACAGAGTCGAAACTACCCGATTTCGTATTCCCAGACACCTTTTCACCGGCTTTTGGATCAAATGGCTTGCATTCGTGGAGCTTCTCATGAAGCCCCTGCAATCCACCACCCTCATTTCGTTCCGGAGCGCCCGATGGTGTGACCCCCATGCTTGAGCGGAATGGGTTGAACCCGGATCCATCCTCCGCATCGGTGATCACAGCCGCCCTCACCCGAGGCGATGCGAATTGCTTCCTCGACTTCACAAGCCGGGGTCTGGATAGCCCCGCGGCTGTTGACGGCTTCCCGGGGGCCGAAACCGAGGGAAGGTAGGGAGAAGGGAAAAAAGGGGCAGGGGAAGCAAATCCACCATCAAAAGCTTCACCAAGGGAGCTCCTAGGCCCGGCGTTCCCATGCCCTAGGTTAATCCGATCCATGAAAGCAGAACCGGGAGGCTTGGGGGCAGGGAAGCAGGCTAAGGAAGGGGGGGAGAGAGCGCGCGCGGGGATCTCACCAAGACGTCGACGGGGGAACGCCTAATTAGATTCCGGCGACAGCCGTAGCGGGCATCGGCGGAATCCGGCCAACGAGATCGCCGGAGGAGACGAGGTTGGCGTGGGGCGGAATAGAAGAAGTGTCGATCGGTGGTGGGGTTCAAAACCACGTCTTCTTGGCTTCGCTTCGAAGGCGGCGACGCGATTTAGTTTTTTTTTTTTTTTTTTAACATTTTTATTATACTGATCGTGTTTTCTCCGGATAATTTGGAAGGAAACGGTGAAAAGAAGGGCGGGGTGGTGTTTTAGGCTTCTAGATCTATGGGTTTTGGATTGTGGCAAGGGAGTTTGATGTAAGGAGCTATTCCTAACGCCAAGGGATGGGAATTTTCTCTAACGTTTCCACATAATTATAGGGAAGATTTCAAAAATAGTGAGTTGACCACCTTGGCATTAGAAAATGTAATGCTGTATATATATATATATATATATATATATATATATATATATATATATTCATTTATTATTAAAGTTTCTCAATTGGAAACGTCATTCAACAACATAAACGTGATTAAGGGTTATCGGATGATGATTCAATCAACTAAGTTTTACATTTTATCTATTCTATTAATGAAAATCACTACTGAAATTTGTTAACACCCATATATAGGAAACAATATATATATATATATATATATATATATATATATATATATATATATATATATATTCTTTTTTATTATCATCAAGAGAAATTGTCTCTGGATTAAAGATCTCCATCATCTCATGAAGCAAGCATTTTATGTTCGTCTATCGGAAATAAAAGCATTAGAAAAATGGGACAAATCGAATCAATCTCATCATATCGAGGAATTTAATCATCAATTCGTCGCTGTTTGAGATCGTAGGGAAAGTCATCCAAGGACAGATTGGCATCATCGACCACAGTCAGAGAATGGTCAGATTTCATCACTTCCATCTCAAGTTAGATCATAATGTGATAATATTATACCCGTCCCACTCCGATCAGTATTTGGAAGCTTCATAATCAACTTGATTAACAAAATTGAGTGAGAAAAAGTCATCCTCAAAATTCCGTCAAGTATCAGTTGGATTGACGACACAAAATTTCCAATCTAACAAACAAAACTATTATACCACTTATTTCATGCAAATTGTCCTATTATCCTAATTAAAAGTGGAAATAACAAGTATCAATAAAATTATGCAGATCACGACACCCGACTATTTGATGAAAGATCATTGATCAAATATAATACACTAGTCATTCGATCAAATCTATAAGCACAACGCCACAAGCAAAATGGTCTCTCAGAGTTTCACACCCATCAGCTGACCATTATTATGATCTCCAAAGTCCTTGATTTAAACAATCATAATTACCACATACAAAACACCCTTAGGGTGCTACTATTTGCTTTCAGAACCTAGTGAAAATGATCACAAAGCTTTCGCAAATAAATATGAAGTTCCATCTCTAAGTTATGAAAAATGTTTGGGCTGCTACTGAGCTTTGTAGGGTGAACTGTACTCGAATCGTCAGTTAAACATCAAAACTTGAAATCCTGCTCTTTGCCTATCAGTTTATTGCCAGCCCATGCTACTTTTTCTATGGTATGTTGCATACACTAAAGCTGATCTCTTAAGCATAGTATAATGACTCATCTCACAAGTTATCAGATCTTCATGATCACAAGATCACATCACAGCTTGCCTCAAATGAGCGAGAACCACCAGCAGACCTACTTGAGCACAGATAACAGTTCACCCTACTTATACAACAAACAGTTGAAAACTCTTGACGATCAAATAACATTCAGCTGTTATATCCTCGAGAAGACAAGAAAGATAACAAAAGGTTGTAGACAAACTCAAATCCAAAGCTTTAATTAGTAAGCTCCATGATTGCAGTGACAATGTCACCATCTGCAGCTTTGAGTGCCTTGACTGCCTTGGACCTTGAAACCCCAGCCTGGGTCATGACCAGTTCGATGTCCTTGGGTTCAACCCCCGTCTCGTCAACTTCTTCATCATCCTGAGCCATTGCAGATGTCTCAGGCTTTGAGATCACGTGGCTTAGATCAGGAGCCTTGAACTGTTCTGCAGCCTGAGTCTGCAGTTGTGAGCTCAGATCCTCTATCTTTGCCTCTCCAAATATAACGTAAGTGTCTGAGGTTGGACTTTTGAAAACATCTGGCTTCGATATAACAAATAATATCTGAAAGAAAACAACAGAAACTACATATAATCACAATTGTCTACAAAAATAGTGTGAGTAGCAACAATAAAGCCCATCACAACTTACATTCTTGCTCTTCTTCACAGTTACTCGACTGACACCAGGAATCGGCTTCATCCCGAGCTTCAGCATGGCCTTACGGCTCTTTTTCTCGCTTCTGCTTTGCTTGGACCTTCCAGCAGCATCTCCTGTTTGTCCTGCGTTTATTTTTCAAAAAATGAAATAGCAAATTAAGGGGAACCGGATGAAGATTATACAACATGGTCAGCTTCATATTGAAAAGCATCGAAATCAGAAACAAGATATTTTCACCTATTATTCTTGTAACTAGAGGATAAGACTTACAAGAAGGACAAAGAAAGGGTGTATCTAGTGGATGAGTCTTCCACCAATACGAGGTCCGGAGAGGATCAATGTACACGATCACAACTTTAAATATTTAAAGAGGCTCTTTTCATGACTCAAGCCTTAGTCTCCCAGGTCGCAAAGGAACCTTACCGTTCTACTAAGGCCCACCCTCTTAAAGGACAATTATATCTTAATCAAAGAAAAGTTTCAAACTCGAGCAATGCAGATTGGAATAGGCTAACCTGGAACAAGGCCGATTGAGTGCAATATGCATAAGAAATCAGGCATCTATAAGTGGGTGATAATCAACCACGATTGCTCGAAAGTAAAAAAGTCAATTTAGACTTGAATTCTGGCTATCCAACCAAAACAATATGAAAGAGAAAAGAGAAGGGAAGGGAGACATTCAAATAAGGAACTAAGAAGGAGAAGCCAAACAAGAAAGAAATCAGCTTAACCTTTGCTATGAATGCCTTGACGGTAAGGACCATCATGGAAATGGAGGCTGAAGATGGAAGAATGTACAGTTTGAGGCAGTGTTTTTAAAATGTGCCAAGGTCCCAAGACACCTAAGATACTCACCTAGGCATCTGCCCGAGAGAAGCGAGAAGCTCCAGAATATTAAATTTTAAAAGAAAATATTGTAATTGATAAATATGATCATAAAAATAAAAATGTCAGAATATAGTTTCCACTGATGGAGACCTATGCTAAACAGGTTTCTAACGAGTCCTAAACAAGTGGATCAATATGGTGTTAAGCGATTCAAACCAGTGCTGAAGAGTTCTAAAGAGTGAATCAGTATGGTGCTAAACAATTATAACCAATGCTAAATGGTTCTAAAAAGAGAACTGAGAAGAGTAACTGGTGGCTGAGGAAGGGAAGGGCGACGAATGAAGGCAGCGGCGGCAAACAGAGTTGCAGCTACAAACATAAGGTTTCACTTCGGATTTGTATCACTAGGTCAAGCATTTTGCCAGTATTGTCAAAATGCATACTCATTGTGACAGCTTTTGTCAATATTGATTGGTTGATATATAGCATATTTATATATAATAACCAGCCACAGTCACAAATACAAACTACTCATTGTGAAAATTACAAAACAACTTAATTAAGATGCTTCATACCTGTCCAATAGGTTTCTGAATTTATTCATTCAAGATACAAGGAACAGAATTAAGCAAAAATATCAGATTTACCTTCAACATCATCATCCTTGTCATCATCATCCTCATCATCATCATCATCATCATCCTCCTCAACTATGGGCTCATCTGGCTGCAAAAACGCATGAAAGAATTGATCTCTGATATCTGAAACTTAAAAAATAAAGTGAAAGGCAGCAAGATGATAATATTTGAATTCATCTGAGCAATATGACACCAGCAATATATAAACATATGATTTACAGAAGTAAAAATTAGATAAAAATATAGTATTAAGCAATAAAACATGTCATTTTTACCAGTCTAGTGGTAGGAAGCAGCTAAACAATCCAACTATGCTAAATATTTTTTCAGAGCATATTATGATTTCCAAAGTAACTCTCCATAAAATATACACTCAACTAGATCAGGAAGCCCATACATCAGGAAGTATTTGATGAAAGAGACCACATATAGATAAAGACATCAAACAGGCATTGAGAAGAAACTAAGGATTTGCTCCCAAAATTAAATCGTGTACCATTAGTAGATTGTGTAGATTGCACAGTTACATAGATGTCATTCATTATGTTAATGTAATTGTCAGATCTTAGTATTCTTGACCATCTGCACCTCCATGAGCCTAAACCACTGATAGGGATACTTACTGCTCAAATCTACCAAAGAGAAGCCATTGGACATTAAAAATACCACAGGTCCATCTTTTCTATAACCTGCAGTGCAAGATTCTCAGCACATATACTAACATTATTAACCATTTCTGTCCAACTACAGATTCCTGGTTCAATAAAGGGGAATCATCATTAGAGATGAGTTGCTAGAATCAGAGCAGAATTTATAGTCCAAGAAAACATAGTACCATCCCACCCAATCTATAATTTTGTCCAAGGCTGATCATGTTTTGGACAATTTCTCAATCTTAGTTAAAAATCAATTCGAATTAGTTTAAAAGAAGAGATAGAGAGATAAAAGAAAATCCAATAACTACGATTGTGAAACAGAGGAAAAAAATACTGTTATTATCAAATTTGTAATTTACTACAACTATGTTATTTGTTGTTGACTACAATTACTGTAATGTTCATCCACCAAAGTGTGCAAGGCATAGAGGAAAGAATATAGACAAAATAAAGTAAAGAATACAGCATAGATTTTAATTCAACATTAGGATGCTAAGATTGATAAGAGTGAAATTTACAATTAATCTGAAATTCCATGTTGCAATCTTCAAATGAAAATTTTGATTTATAAGCCTTTTGCATGATAGGCATTATGACTGGAGTAAAACTAGGATGAAAAATGTATCACATTACCTTTCAAAGTTTCAGGTGGATAACATGTATAATAATTATTTACTACAGGAATTATCATGGTATGATATAATTTATGTACTTACTTCCACCAAACAAATCAGAGCCATTTTATAATGAACATATTTCCACTGTTGTTCATTATTATTTAATATATCTTCATGTTTAATATTTTAGTTTCATACGTTTTAAAATACATGGTTTTTTAAATATAATAAAATGACTCTTTATTTTGATATTTTCATGATTTTCTATATTTTACTTGTAAATTTTTTTCCTGGCAATCCCGATCTTGGTGCCACCAATATAATCCAATTCATTTTGTCCAATCCAAATCGGATATAATCTTTTGAACAATGCTATAGAGTTCAACAATAAAAAAGTTTTTAACTCTCATTTCATGCAGGTAAACCTACAAAAAGAGTAAATACAGATCAGATTACTTCCTACAGCATTCCTGATTAAGTAAAACATATGTGGCTTAGTAAGACCATTTACATCCAGGTGCATGGAAGATCTCATGAAATTTTTAACCTGATCTGACAGATCCAGGAGACAAACTTAACATGACATATATTTACTTACTGGCAGGGATGAGAACCACTACAGATATCAAATTCCCTCACCCAAACTCAATCCTTAGGATGAATTTATATATAACACCCAAAATGGTATTACCTAATGATGGATCCCATGGCGATATCTTGTAAAAACTGTCAAGTCTTTAGCAACTGGTTGCTAATTATGGCTGCCAATATTTTAGTAAATCATTTATCAATTAGCAAACAATTAAAGATATTCATTATCTTTTTAATAATGAGATCATGAAAGAAATATAATTGATGTTGCATTCTTTCAACAAAATTTGCTGAGGTACACCTACAACACCATCAGCATCTTACATATACTCCATCTGATAGTGGGAAGTTCGGCAGCATCTCTCAAAATGCAACATTTGCTGAAAGAGTTACCAACTCGACTATTAGATGGTAATTATGATCATGATTTCTAATTTCTTCAAGAATAAAACTCCCCACATTCTTGAAAAAAAACAATATGTATGGTTGAAAAGGAGAAATCATTTTGCACTAGAAGCCATCAAAATTTACCAACAAAGTCAGAATGCCATAAAGATCCCCAAGTCTTGTATTGATTCTTCTAGGATTATCTAGGAGACTAATTACAATAGAAAGGAACTTCTGTTGTCATATACACGTTGTTATTGGATGTTAAGAGATATAAGGATTGTTCAGCCATTCATGATGCATTTGGAAACACATTCGAAATGTGCCTTGAGGCCCCAGTGCTCATTCTAAATGTGATTTGGTGTTTGGTAATTTTTTTCCAATTCGAATTTAGCCTGGATGGTCCATTACAAATGCTCAAAAACTAATGCTACCTTAGGGTAGCATTGGCATTTCAACATTTCTGGGATGCTGATGATTTTTTTTAATTTCTCTAAGTACCCTATGACATACTCCAAAATCACAAGATTACCACTGTATAATAAAAACCCTAACTTCATTTCCTCTCCTGTTCTCTCAATTTACTCATTCTCTCACAAGCTCTAATGACAATGTATATTATGACATGGCTAATTTGCATGATCAAATAGCCACCAGCTTAATGAGCGATGTATCTTAATGTGATGACATGATTTAGTGAGATTATATTTTTTATTTATTATATATCTAGGCCATATGAAATTTTGTAAGCTTAAATTCTTTTATTTATTTACTTATTAATTTAAATATAAATATATATATATATATATATTCACTTTTGAATAAATATTAAAAGTATATTTTTCATCTATTATTTACCAAACATTCAAAGCATTCCAAAAACTACGTATTCCCTTAGACCCTTTTCTATAAATGCACATGAAAAATGCAATTGTTTCCTAATCGCACCCTCAAACAACAAATATGCTATCCTATTGAGGAAAACTGAGTTTTGACCAACCACTCATGTTACGTAATAGATGGAATGATCTAGAGAGAAATTACATCCAGTGTAGCAGTCCACATCCCATCATTTGAATAGCAACAAGAGTCATTATTTTGTATCTAATACACAGATGGAATCCCGATGGAAAATTTATTGTTAATCCCATCTTCTTCAAAAGACTGGAAATAGAACTTCCAAACTTCATTTTCTCTTGTTATATAACTCGTAACCTCCCACTCCCCCACCTCTCTCCCCTTCACCTTTATTCTATTCATTTGTGTTCTTTGCATACAAATGAAGCATATTTATGAACAACATCTAACTATACACGCTTTTAACTTTTTACGTATACTTTACGTGATAGTGATGCAAAACAATGCATCTTGGAAGAGTTTACATTTAAGTATGTTCTTTGATAACAGAATAATTATGTATAAAGGACTAAAAATTTATATGAAAAAATAAATTAAAAGTTATAGTCTAATTCAACAAAGAACTAAACATCGATTACCAAAGGATTTTCAATATAGTTTTCTATAGAAAGAAACTAACAACCAATTAAAAGATAACCTAAAGTAAACCTTAATAATAAGGCTTCTGACTAGGCTAGTATAGATCCAAGATTCACTAAATCTGGACTTTCTAGATGAGAACTTTAAAATCACCTAAATGGAAAATCAAAATGAAACTCAAATCTAGAGTCAAATCCCCTGCTTGATCTAATTCATACACTACCATCTTGCAACCTACTATGCATATTTCTTGCACGAAAAATCATAAAAAGCAATAAAATTAGCCTCTACAAGCCAATTTTCAGGATAATATAAGCAACCACAACCGTAAGCAGAATACACCAGTGTATGAGAATGAATCAAACTAACAGTGAGAAATCTAGAAGCATTTATTTCTTTCTTTTTCAGAGGCAATGAAAAGATTTCAAAACCAGCCACCTGACAAAGAATAGAATTCCAAAAAAAATCAAAATTACAGTTTTGTAGTATGAACTCCTTAACTTATAATATTAATTCACCCCTTGACGTAAGGCTCTGCCAGTAAGTAAAATGCTGGACTGAATTAACTCTACATCAAAAGTAGACTCAAGTGAACGTTTTAACAACTTTACAAGAACTAGAAAAAGGACCAAAAAAGGCCAATTTTTCTGCAATATGTTTCTCAGGCAAGAAGTTCCCTATGCATGAGACACCAACATATGCTTAGGATCCCAATAACGGCACAAATTACCTTTCCGTGACCGTCCTAGAATGATATCAGAATCTCCCCATCCCAAGAACACAACGATGAGCCATCATTCTACTCACTTAATCGCCGCAGCTAAGCTACAATAAACTATCGCATATTTAAGCGTAATATTCTTACGCTGTAAAAGAGACAAATTTCGATGAAAAGAAATACACAAGCATATAAATATGGAGATAATGATACATGAAAAAACATGCCCTTAATGTCTACGCAAAGTAGACACTGACTCATAGTAAAAATTA